>NW_007579373.1:0-1403 GCF_000690725.1 Stegastes partitus | reverse complement strand
AAAAGCGATTGATTTTCTAATCTGAGGGATCTAGATGCAGAACAGGGAAACAAAAGTTCTTGGATGGAGAGTCGGGCCAGACCATGCAGAGATTTCAATCTGGAGAATATCACTTTAAATTCAGGAGTCAGTGTAATGCAGCCAGGGCCACAGTAACGTGTGCCTTGCATCGAATGTTTGTCAATCAACGGTAAACGGGCATTCGCTGCAACCTTGAGACAAATGAATGATGAGTGTTCTGGATAAGTTGTTCAGCTACGTTTTTGGGAAGGATTGGTTTTTACTTTGGTAGTAATTCTAATTTGTAGATAGCAGGATTGAGTCGGACTCTACTGATCAGTATTGCAAGTACAGATAGTATTTACTATGATATTTTTATTCGTGTGATTAGAATGTTATTACGGTATGAAAATGTAGAAATGTTGTCCTTATTTTTAGCTCCCTTTGTAAGACAGTAGAAACAACGTTGCATGTTGACCAGGCTTTGAGTCTTGCAAATGCAGCACAACACTGCCATCTGCCTACACGTAGGAATTACAGCATACAGAGTTAATGACAGTACATTTATACTTTCGACACATTTTTTTCCTTTTTTTCTGAGGACGAATAAATCTTCTTGCTCCAGAAATTTTTTATAAAAAAGTTGAGGTGCCCTTTGTCATCTTAAATATTTTTCTGTTCTGTTGGCAGAGCGTGAACTGTTGACACTGCAGTGTCTCGAGGACCTGGACATTCAGGAAGATCAGAACGCCGTGTTTGTCTGTGAGATCTCTGTGGAGGATGTGCCGGGGGAATGGTACAAAAATGGGGAGCGGATACAACCCACCAGCACCATCAAGATCCGCCAGGAAGGTCAGCTTTAAACCTATTCAGCTTTTTAATACTGTAACAATACAGAGGCTTGAATTAAATATGTAAACCAATATCATATAAGACCTAAAGAGAAAGGAGATATCTATAAAGATTATGTAAAAAACAATATGTAATTGCATATTTTTAGCCAGTAGAATGAATTAAATTATTATCTGTCTTATTAAAAACATCTAAATAAGTAATTAGGGTCCGAGCACACCAGTGCAAGGACCCTATTGTAACCGTTGTGATTATTATTATTATTATTATTAGGGTCCGAGCAACCAAAAGGGTGCGAAGACATTTGGCAGGCACAAACTACAGGACGTGGTGACTAAAAGTTCTTCAAGATGAGGCCCGGTTGGGAAATGGTGGGCTGTCCAATTTCGATCAATGGCCATTTTGTCCATTTTCGCAGTGTTTTTTGCATTCAACTGACTCTTGTTGGATGGTTGTTTCACCTACACTGACAAGATTGGTGGGCATGTGTAGCAGGTCAGGACGCACAAAAAAGTCAATCAGCACCAAGCCCTAACCCCAACAGGAAGTCC
>NW_007579372.1:126852-150598 GCF_000690725.1 Stegastes partitus | reverse complement strand
TTTTGAAAGTTCCATTCATCATCTCCAGAGGATAAACTCTAATGATGTGTTAACATTGTCGTGCAGAGCGTGTCAGCGTGCTGTGAGCTCTTCTGTGTCCAGCTACGATCTCACAGAACTGCTAGCATGGAGTGCTTTCTCTATTCAGTTTATTATTTTACCATATTTCTAGCATAAAAAGCCTCATTTAGGCCATTACATCTGTTTGGAGATCATTTTTTATTACCGTGTTGGTTTTTGGTTCAACTAAATTTACACTGATAAAACAGAACACCAGAGGTGTGTCGTTTATACATACAGTATATAAACATAGAGTTTATTAGCTACACCTAACATAAAAATAATGCGTCTAATACAAGATTCCTGCAATAAATCCCCCCTCCATGGAGGTTATAACATTCAGTTTTTGTTGAAACTGCTGCAGAGAGGTGTTAATTCAACTTTATGATCGTTTCAGAGGCTGCAGGTTGAGGCTGTGAATTATGAATTACATTATATGTATTACATTTACATCATTGAGGGTAAGCAAAATAACAGAAACAACCCTTATGATTAGATGGCTGTGAGGCTCTGATTGGGTAACTCTTAGCAAAATTAGGTAAATTCAAACAACCTAAGAAGAGAAGATAAATCACAGCTCAGTTCAACAGTTCTCAAAGTATATGTTCTTTGAATTTTGGGGTCATTGCCAAAATGAGATTGGGAACCACTGATGTAGAGCAACACAACAGCGATATTTCACTAACTATAACCCCCAATGTCTTCAGGGGGTTGAGCTAAATTCAAAGATTTTAAAGATCATTGAACCGTGGGGGTGTCGCAGACTTTAAATCACAGCATGAGACTTTGTCAGAGGTGGGAAAACTAATACAGATGTCAGGGGAGGAAGTTAGGGTAATTTATAGCAAAACTTTGGTAACAATGATGCATCTTGCTTCTCAGTTAGACTGAAGTCTATAACACAGATGGGCATAAGAGTCTTTTTCAAACCTGGAAGATGAAGGTATGAAAAACAAACAGGCTTTGATGGCTGTATTAGCGAGGCCCTCTCTCAGCGCCTCTGCCCTTTTTATCGCCAGCTTGTTCTCTCTTAGCGTAAATCTATCAGGCCCACATCCTTGTCCGTTAAGGCCCGGGCCACTGACCTTTTAGCATGGCTGAGATAGTGAATGGAGCAGCAGGGCGGCTTATTGAAACCAGCTGGCAGAGGGGAGTCCTGCAACCAGAGAGTGGCAGTTTGCTGCTTTATTTAATCTGGATAGGCTCAGGGAGCTGCAGGGCCGTGGCATATTTACTGACCCCGGGGGTCAGAATCTATGCGTGGGATCATAACTCTTTTTCATGGGCCTGCTCTTCTGCCGTACACAATTGTCCTGTAAAAGCCTTTGAAGTCGAGACTCAAGGAGCCGTGCTTTGGTTTAATGGGAAATCTAATGCAAGGTTGTGCAGCGCTGTCCTTGTAACATGTGTTCACTTTATACTATTATCTATCTGGGGGCAACTTAGAGCTCTCCTCCTTTTCTTTTAGTTATTTAAATGAATTCTCTTTGTGTTCTAGACTGAGGAGTGATGATGTTTACTCAGACCACTCAGTAATACTAAAGATATTTGTTAGGCCTACAAGTCCTCTTTATCTAAGACTTGGGAGGCCTATTGCTCACTCTTGATTTCCCCTAAGAAGCCAGAATGGGATTTCTTGAACTGATGTCACGGTCCCGTGTGGTCCTGAGGTGAACGTGAGCAAACGTTAGTCATGGTGTTGATCCAGCTGACTCTTCATTTCTCATAAGAGAACATTAAGAGCACCCGGTGACCCTTGGCGTATTGCTCAAGATGCACTGTGATCCAAAGCATATGGGCTCTGGAAGTTAGATGCCTCTCAGCAGTTTTGATGTGGTCTCATCAACTCCTCTCCTCCTCTGATTTGATCTGGAATCATGTAGATTTATAGATGAATTTCTATGCTGTTTGTGTTCTTTTTTCTTCTTCTCACAGCTGTCAGACTGCAGAAGAAAAACACGAAGCCACGAGAGGCCTTTGATAAATCATTTTCACCCTTATTTAACAATCCAACCCCCCCTCAGTTCTCTGAATTGATTTATTCTGACCAACTTGCTTTTGCCTTCTTTCCTAGGAAGTGTGTAGAGAGCTCTGGTGCCTTAGCAAAAGCAACCGCTGTGTAACTAACAGTATCCCTGCTGCAGAGGGGACTCTGTGCCAGACTGGCAGCATCGAGAAGGGGGTAAGTCTTCAGATGTTCCTCACACACATTAAGGAAAAAAAAAAAACACCTCACATTTTCCTACATTGTTCTTGCCTCCATATCTTCCTCACTATGTTGTTGGATCAGGGTTATGAAGAAATGAACAAACTGACCTGAAACAGATTCTTAAGAAATGTAAGCAAAGTTCTTGTCAGCTGAACACTCACAGCTGACCCATGATATCAGTCTGTTAGCTACTTAGACCTATGACTGAATACTCTAGTTGAGCATTTGATTAAATACATTTCTGCAGTTGCTCCAATTGACTTATGAATGAGGGTTGACCCATAAGGATTTTTCCGGGCTGAAATAGATTATTAGTAATCAAGGAGACATATAAGGCTGACATATATTTGCAGTAAAAATGAAAGCCTTGTTGTCAACATTTTGAAATAACACAAACTCCAACATAAAACTTTGTTGAAATGCCTTTGTTTATTTATGTTTTCAATATGGGAATCTTTTGAGTCAGTGTGTGTGTTTTTTTTTACTGCAAAAATAAAGTCCAGCACCTCTATGAAACCAGCACAACACTGGCTAGAAGGAGACAGAACTCAGAAATATCTTACGTAATTGTAATGCCATACATTTTAAAAATTCAAAGACTGATTGTTGAATTTGAAAATTCAATTATTTTTGTTTTTACGGTTTCTGGCTCTGATGAAAGATTGGACTCAGCCTACAGTGTGGATTTTTGTGTTAAAGTCATAGTTGAATTTTCTTGGCTTATGCGATGAAATCCACTGATAGCACTGAAATGAATCACATAAATATACTTGGCCTTGCTGCTGTGATCTGGATAATTTGCCAAATACTTCCCAGTGGCATCACTTTCTACTGAAGAGACAGTGCTCATGAAATTTCCTTAAAGCTTCCCCTCGGTGTTGTCCAGAATATTTTGCAGTTTGGAAAGAATGCTGCCCTTGAATCTAAATGTATTTTTTAGTTCCGTGAACACAAATAAAACTATATAATATTTGGGGATTTTACTGAGAAGAGTCAGAGCTGGATATCTCAAATAAAATAGTCACAAATCAAACCTAAAATATCTGCACGTATGTCGGCAGAGGTATTGTCGCAGTGATCAACAGCAGCAGATGAACATCCAGCGGAGAGAAGCTGAGTCAGTCTGCAGAGAACCTGAGTAAATACAGGATTCTTTATTCCTTCCAAACTTCCAAGAACAGCTTAAAAACATTTATCCTGGGATTTATATGATACTATTCATCTTTTTCAAATTTAAATTGAAACCAATGCAGTTATCAAATTGGAAAAGCTGCAGTTTAAGAGAGTCTGATCCAAAGTTTAAATTGTCATGTCATAGGTTTTATAAATTCACGTCATCCTCCTTGTGTGACAGTTGTGTTTATGATGGTGTCTTGTGGCAACGCTTCATTGTATATATCAAATCTATTACTCAGTGAATATTAAACAGAAGTTTAAAAAATTGTATCTGTCAGATAAACTGTAATTGGATTTTTTTCCCAAAATTGTTCAGCAATAAATAAAGTTCTTTTTTTTGGCTTTGTTTTTTGTAATTTGGATGAATCAGCCTTTTGTTAACACCATATATACTTAATGAAGTACCTGGTGATGTGAAATGAGTGCAACAATCAACTGGAGGTACCTCAATGCCTCCACTCTGGGAAGGGTTACCAATCCCTGAGTGTGCACTCACACACACACACACACACACACACACACTTTAATGCAGGCCAGGCTTTAGGTCATCGTCCCGCTGTTGATGCCAGCCAGGTTAGGGGAGACAGTTTTAACACGGATTACGGCAGCCATTGTCACCGGATGGTCCGAGGTCTAAAAGGGAAGAATAGGAGAGTGTCACGAGCTGTCACCCGTCATTACCATTAGCTCAGTGGAGCCTTTGAGGACCGGGGCCCGCGGACAGGGTCCTGGACAACACAGGGGGCCCCAGGTTGAGCCTGGGGGGCTTTGGAACAGCTTTTGGAGCAGCTTTAGGAGAGCCAGTGGCATACCCTGTCTGCCGCTGCCGGGGGCAGCTTCAAAGGAATATGAATGTCAGCCATTTCTCACCCAGCGTGTAATGGAGAGAGGCCCTTCCAACAGGAGCAGGGAGGGATGGAGACTGGGGGAGGGGGCAGAGGGAGACAAACTGACCGACAGACAGGAGTTTTTGTGTTTTTACTGTGAGTTCAAATGGACACAGTGACGGACAGTATACTCCAAGGTTTCGTGTCCTGATCCCTCTGTCCCGCTGCTAATCTTGTTTAGACAGCATCTCAGGACGTGAATGAGTAACTCAGATAAAGAGGACAGTGGCCCAACGTAGCCCTCACCTTGACTGTCCCGGTCTCTGCGGGTTATTAACCTACTGACACAGTTGGAGATCTCTGATCCCCTCTCCCCTCTGGAACTCTGAACAGCTTAACACGAGGCTTGTAACACTCCTGAAACACACTGTAGTGCTTTCTTTCCTTCACCTGCCTCTAAAACCACCCCATTGTGCCCTGCAAACATTAAATACACATGCAGCAACATTCAGAATCATTTACCAGGACTTCTTCCATCGTTCAAGACTTGATATAACATGGCTATTAATCATCAAAATGATGAAAGCAAACTTTTAGTTAAAGTGATAAATGAAAGGAACATTTTAACATTTTTGGAGATACCATCATTTGCTTTTCTCTTCATTAGTTTGTTTTCATAGATTTAATGTTTTTATTGTGTTTTCTGTTGTTTTATTGTCTTTTTGTAATGTTCTTCTGTATGAAGCAGTAAAGTTTTGTATTACTATTATTAATATTAATGTTATTATTTGATACTGGATGAACCCTCTGAACCCCAAAACCTACCTTTACAAAAGGCATGTTATGTTTAAAATTTGCCAAAATGCCACCATTTATCAGAGCAGGAGTCATCAGATTTTTAACTTTTCGATAATTTAAAATTATATTATTTCATCAAAAAAAACTGAATTGTACATGTCTCATTTATCAATTTACCAAAAATAAATAGTTAACACTGATCAGATTCTGTAAAAAAACTAAGGAAATCTGCATTCCTCGGTGCAACAGACAAGTCATTAGTCATCAAGAATTTAGGTACTTTTTGGTTGAACTGCAGGCTGTGTTTACGCAGATAGAAAGGAAACAAATGAAAAACAAGTAGTAATATATCAATATTGTGTAGATCCACCGCCATTTATTTTTCAATATTGGTAACACCTGTAGGCTTTTGGAAAAATACAGTACATATTGATTTCAGTTTCCTTTTTTTTGGTAAAATAAATAATTCCATCCATCCATTATCCACCGCTTAATCCTCATTAGGGTCGCGGGGGGGCTGGAGTCTATCCCAGCCGACTTAGGGCAAAGGCAGGGGACACCCTGGACAGGTCGCCAGTCCATCGCAGTTCTACACTTAGAGACAGACAAAATAAATAATTAAAGAAATTAAATTATTCTTATTATTTTTTAAATGCTTTTTGACATTATAACTGTGTCATACTGCACAAAAGACATTTCTGAGTTCTCTTACCATGGTCACGTTTCCACAGTAAATAAAAATGTGACAGGATTAAAAAAAAAAAAGTCAAGAAACTTCTTTGGGTTCAGACACTTAACAAACATAATAATTTCTCATTATACTCTTTCTGGACTCTGTCTGTGAGTTAAGTATTTTAAGCATATTAGCATCAAGCCTCTTAGAAAAGTAAACATGTGAACCTGTAACTGTTTCCAATATGCTGAAGTATTTATTCAGTGACAAAATGGACACAACCTGAATTGAGTTACATAAACAGTTAAAAAAAAAAGAAAAAAATGACAAAGGGGAAACCAGGACAGCAATAACAAAATAGAAAATAACAGGTAGCAGAGGAGAAATAACAGGACTAATGCGGAAATAAAATTATAGGGTGAGTAATAGTGTAATCACAAGTTACTCTTTGAGTGTATGTGTGTTTTTAAAGACACGCAGCGGGAGGGACAGAGAATGTGTTATTGTAGGAAAACTTCATCAGTCAGCTTCTGTATAGTCTACACTTCACTATTTGCAAATGCAAGTAAATACATGTGTGCTCACAACTGTTAGAAAACTGTAAAACTGACACTTAACTATTCTCCATTGTAATAAGTTGTGTGTTATTGTGAGTCTCTGTAAGTGAAGACGCGTTAATGTGTCTCAGCGTTTCTGTAATAACCTCTGTGTGTGTGTGTGTGTGTGTGTGTGTGTGTGCGTGTTTGTGCTCCTCCCCGGACAGTGGTGCTACCAGGGGGAGTGCGTGGCATTCGGTACCTGGCCTCAGAGCGTGGACGGAGGCTGGGGGCCGTGGTCGCTGTGGGGGGAGTGCAGCAGGACCTGTGGGGGCGGTGTATCCTCCTCCATGAGGCACTGTGACAGCCCAGCGTAAGTAGGCAAAGTAAGCCACAGCAAGCTGAACACACACATCCAGGTTCTGCCTACAGGTGTGTGTGTGTGTGTGTGCGCGTGTGCGTGTGTGTGTGTGTGTGCACATGTGGATGCTGTGTAAACGTGTGTTACATCCTTGTGGGAGCATAGAGCGGTAATTAGATTGTGTCGGATTCAGCTGTTAAATATTTCCAGGACTAAATGCTTCTTTGGGAAAGCAAACCTCTTTCAGTCTATTTGATGACTTTTCAGTGAAATATTAACTTTTAAGCTCCTCTAATGTTTTTTGTTGTTTACTCCTGCAGGACGTAATGAAGCATTTTACGTAACTTATAAACCGTTCAAAGTGCCTTTTGTGACATATGGTGCAGTGGTCTGAAATGCCGATTTCTGCACTCATGGACTCAGTAACTTTTAGGGAGTCAAGTTTTCCCCAACATTGTACACCCTTTCTGAGAGTCTACATATCTGCAGACTTTCCTGAAGAACTTGACCGTAGTTCATAGTGACATTGATGGCTTATAAATGTATTTGTCCTGCCCTTCCACAGAATGTAGCTACACAAACAAAGCATCAGTAGCGTGGGGAAGAAAGTCCCTATTGTGTTTATTTATTGCATGTTTGTGGAGTTGTTTGTGTTTTTAGTCAAAAGTAGGATTTACATGTTCATTGCGTTGGTGACTTTTGTGAGGTTGCTAACCAAACAGGGAATGATCAGCTGAGCAGTCAGTCAAACTTCAAATAAAACATAAGTCAAACGGAACTTTGTGCTCCTGTACAACGTCTTTCAAGTCCATTTTTGAGGGCAAAAAATGTACCTACTGTGGTGTAGATACAACACACATGGCAGTAGTGTGTATGTGCAGAATATGCACATACAACCTACTGCAAAAGTCCCTTTGGACTTCACCAGACAAGGAAAGTAGCACAACAAAAACTGTGCATCCATGGGTGCCATTTGCATTCATACTGGTGTGTGATGAAAGCTTTAGAGAGTTTCAGGTCACTAATCAGCTTTCCGGTTGCAACTTTACTGTTTTGGTTCACTCTGTCTGTTCTCATCGTGTTATTTTGGCTTGAAAAGCTCTAAAATCCTGCTACCTGCTCAGTGAAAACAATGGACGGACATAGTCTGAGATGAGCTGCTGAACAGTCTGGAGCATTTAGCAGCTGATGAACCAGATGTTCCACACAGGAGATGGTAGAGACCAAAAATGGAGTTAAAAGAGAGTGAATATTTGATTGTCCCTAATAAGGCTGTTCATGTTGCCATACTTAGAAGAAATATGTGCAAAATATTTCCATAAAAAGAAAAAACATCTTCAAAAATGAAAAAACAATACCTGTCACCTATACCATATGGCCTGGGGTCCAAAAGACCCCAAAAGTCCTGAACAGGGTTATATTACTTTTGTCAGGACGTCAGAAGCAGGACTCTCAGTGACTAATAATGTTGCTCCACAACTGCTGGGTGTTTAAAGAAGAAACTGTTTGCTATTTTCAGCAGCTGTTCTTCAGACGCAGGTTTAAAGACAGTTGAAAAAGGAAATTTAACATGCCGTTACCACTTAATTTCCAAGTCAAGGAAAAGACAGAGTGCACAATGTCTCACTTTTAGTGAACCTGGAAGTGGCTGAAATGACACAACAGTTGTACAGACTGAAGCAGAGCATAAACACACAGAAGTGGGAGATACAGGCTTTGAGAGGGTGCTGTTTGAAGTCTGGATTAGATGTTTTGCTGAATTTGAGCATTTTCGGGGTGATCTGAGGTGGGAAAAGAAAGGAGCGACCAAAATGACAGACTGTCAGTGAAGAAAACACACCTGAAAGTCTCAATGGAATAACAATCTAAAACCACAACCAACAACATATTAGCTGCTGAGAGCACAACTTCTTGCGCAAATAACTTTGTAGGAGCCAGTTCAGTTCAGTTCAGTTCAGCCTTTACTACTGTGTCCTCATGCAGTTTAAGATAGTCCTGGTGATGTAGCATGTGCAATAAGTTAAGAGACAGCTCTCTCTCTCTCTGTCTCTCTCCCAAAGATTATGGCGATGCGTAGTTTTGTTTTAAAGCCTCCCATGTGTCCTCGCTAGACAAATCATTGACCAGTGCATCTTTGGCTGGCAAGCAGACATCTGGGATCATTATCCTTCTTCCATCGTTGCATTCCTTTGTTTTGGAAGATAGGTATTACGTCAAACACGTCATGGGAAGACAAGAGAAAGAGCCAGGGTGAACCAGAGGGAAGGGGAAAAAAAGGGGGGAAGGAGGGACGAGGGGGGAGAGGAGAAGGCACCAGCATAATGTGGAACACCTGTGAAAGGTGATCGCTGCTGCTCAGGCATCAGTGCAAAGAGGAGGGAGGCAGAAAAAACACAGGCAGACCAGCTTCGAACACATTCATTACACAGGCTGTCTTACAGTTTTTTGCAGTGAAGTGGAAATAGTCATGGAGGCTAATGAAGGTGAGAAGAAGGAAAGAGGTGATAAGAGAAGAAAAACAAACCTTTTGGAGATGTAGTAGATGTGTAGTGAAGAGTGGATGAGGGAAAAGAGCGAGTCGTTCTGAGGTTACAGACTTTAGTCTCTCTCCCAAATCTAAATGTCATGTCACACTTAAGAGCTCTTAGAGCAGCTTGGATTTCATGAATGAATCATTGGCACACATGCTCAGCAAAGCAGCACATGCAGACACACAAACACACTTTGTCTTCTGGCAGAGACTTTTTCAGGCCTGTTTTATGACCTGTCGTTACCCAACTTTTCCCTATGCATTCTCTGCGTCCTAAAGATAATTTCTTTGAAGAAATAGTGATTGTAATTTATAGTGATTTTGCATTCTTTTCAATTCCACTCTCATTTAATTCTCTTGTGTCTCTCAGCCCGTCTGGAGGAGGCAAGTACTGTCTCGGAGAGAGAAAGCGATACCGATCCTGTAACACTGACGTGAGTTTCTTCATTTCTTTACCTCCCTGCTTTATTCTCTGCTTAGTATTTAACTCTCTGAACCCCAAAACCACCTGCCATGTCAGATGAACACATTGTCTGCACAAAATTAGCCAAAATTACAGCATTTACTGGAGCCAGAAACTGTAAAAAAGGAAGAATTGTCAGATTTGTAACTTTCTGACAATCCTTGAATGCATCACTTAGCCAAACCTAAGCCTAAAATAATGATATTATTACCAAAAATCTAATCAGATTCTGTAAATACCATAAAATTCTGCACTGCACGGTGCAATGGTGAATTCATTAAGAACTCAGCTGCAACCAACAGTCACATGACAAAGTGAACTGGGCTGAACTGCAGGCTGTGTTTTCACAAAGATAGAGAAAAGTGTTGAGGCAAGTTACAAAGCTATTCAACTGTGTTTTAATGCGCAAATGACATTTCTGAGTTCTCTCTATTTCTAGCCATGCCTGTGCTGTTTCCATAGAGGTGCAGGACTTTATACTGAACTAAAAAATGAGTCCACAATGAGTAAATATGTGATAGGATGAAAAAAAGAAATGCCCAGAAACTGCTTAGAGCTCAGGGGGTTAAATCAAAGTGACTTTCAAACTGCTGAATCTCCTCTTTGCTGCTCCACATTTCTTCTGCAGAACATGTTATCATAGAAAAAGCTTTACAGGCTGCACATCAGCTCACAGCATCACGCTGCCTTTAAGCTTTCTGACATATTTTCTTCCTGGAACGTCGGACGGACAATGATAAAAGTGCACAGGCAGTGATTCAATACTCCCCTGGTGACTTTGAGGTTATTCGCCCCTTTGTCTCTTTATGGTTCCTATATTGTTTGTGACATTTCACTTGAGTCAAACAATGTTGACAGTTTCAG
The DNA here is from genome assembly GCF_000690725.1 of Stegastes partitus. Lineage (NCBI taxonomy): Eukaryota > Metazoa > Chordata > Actinopteri > Pomacentridae > Stegastes > Stegastes partitus. The sequence continues at coordinate 140,101 of NW_007579372.1, read as the reverse complement.
AGTGTGTTTCACGAAAAGCAATTCACAGGCCTTTTTTTTGAGGTCTGGAGCAACGTTTTAAACAAATATTTTACATGGCTGCAAGCTGAGATCTCTGTTCAACTATTTCTAGGTGGCCTTTTTTTCACTAGGTGAAAATTGAAATAGTTAGGGCCCTAGTGGACATTTAACCGCAAGTCTTAAAAATAACAGCTCAGAGCAAGAACTGAGTGTTATTTTTGGAAAACAAACAACGTCCCAAACCGCTATTTCATCACACGGACCACACCTCATCCAAGGAAATGTGTGTGTGTGTGACGGAGAGAGCACCAGATGTAGACACAATGACAAATACTCACAATCTTACTTGCATACATTGAGGTTTATACATTGCTGTTTTCATTTTGATCACTGGTCAGATATTGTTTGTTAACTGCATGTCTCTCCTTTCTTGTTGCTACTACATTTGTCCTGTGGGAGGTTACTTATATTTTTATTCGCACATTGCTTCACGGTAGAGCTACTGGAGAGGGACTCTTCTTATGACTGGAAAGTGGGACACTGGTATATACTGTATGTAGATTATAGCTGACTTTAAAGGGATACTCCAGCTATTTAATATTGTGCTCTCATGAAGTTTGGGGACTGTAAGAGACAGACTAACAAGACTAAGTCTGCCGATGTACTTGGTTATAACGGCAGCATCATTGTTAGCATATTTATTTGTGTGTGTTGTGTGTATCTCTGGAACGAAAAAGAATATCCATGAGGTGGCAGATTAGCATATCCATGTTAAAAACTGATACTTTCTCTTGTGAACTCATATGAACTGTTACCTACAAACATAGATTGTGTCAACACTGTAATTGTGTACCACTTTTATAACACTACAACGTTGTCAAAGCTCAGATCATGTACGATGGTCAGCTCTGTGAGCTTTCCCTGAAAACTTTCTGCCGTTGTTGTGGTGATCCAAAACTGCTGCTCACCTTTTTTTTTTTCTTGTCATCTTGCAAATTCCTAATGTTAATTTTCAAGGACATACTAACCACAAATTTGTCTTTAAAGTTGTTCTGTGATCCAAAAAGATGGAGACCAAACACCTGAAATGTTCATTCTTTTCCAAATACAACCAACTTTATGTGAACTTTGTCCAGATTTATTTGTCTGTCATTGTTGAGATTTCTATTTAAGTTAGGCGCTGTCTGATCAGATAAAAAGAAAGGAGAATATGACCAGCTATTCGGTACCATGTTGAGCAGCTTTTTGTAACAAATAAGCTCTTTTCCGATTATTGATTTGCCCCTAAAAACTCATCTCTGTGTCTCAAAGTTTAGAAATCCATGAAAATAATCTCATCCTGCCTGAAAATGTCTTTCATGGAACTACTATTCTCTCTCCGTCCACTCCTCTTTGCTTGCTGCAGCCGAGCACACCAGCTCACCTATGACTGAGTTCAGTCACTGTAAACATACTCCAACTACACAAACTTACTCTATGGTACACAATGGCAAGTTGTAATATTGGAGTGGATGAGCCGTACATGTTTAAATCAGAGGTGATTCTGAGTAAGAAGAATGATGCAGGAAGCCTCAACCTGCAAGTTAACAGGATTAATTCCGTAGGTTTGCCATGTATGTAACCCCAGAAGTTTAAATCTGTGTTTTTGTCATCAGTACACTGAAGTTTTAAGGTAAAAATGCTTAGTCTTGGTGTTTTCTGCTTATTTCGCTCATGATTAAAAAAAATAAAAAATAAAAAATACAAATTCCAGGTGCTGAGAGGTCAGCAGCCTGTTGCAACAACTTCGCGACAACAGTCCATTTTTAAAACATTTTTTTAAGTAATGTTTGACTGTTTTTTTGCAAATTTCTCCCATGGGGATCAATAAAGAATTATCTTATCTTATCTTATCTTATCTTATCTTATCTTATGTCTTTCAGCAAATTAAAAAAACCCCAATATGGACTATTACCAAGATACAAACCTTGATTTTTGCTGAAGGAGGTCTTTAAAGTCGTGTCTAAAACAAAGCTAGTGCTCCTGTGAGGATTTACTTTGGCACTACAGTACTTTAGGGTAATGCTAAGATGCATACGATTAGCAAAAAAATAATATCTACCCTGCCAACCATCTGATTTAAGTGTGTTAGAAAGCTGGCAGTTGCAGTAAACATGAAGTAGAGCTGAGGCTGAAGGGAATGTTGTTAGTTTGAGACAAAAAAGAAGTTTAAAATGAAATACAACCTTGAATGACACTCAGAAAGCGCATCCTTCCCCAAGGCTAATGCTCTGTTTTACAGTTTCTCTGGCAGAATTTAATATATTCTTCCTTTGTCCATGTTTCACCTCTCCACCAATATTCATGAAAATGAGCTTGGTAGTTTTTGTGTAATCTTGGTGACAAACAGACAAACAAATGACACATCTTGCTGGAAAAAATATCCTCAGAAGTACATGAATGGTCATACCAAATTTAATGACAATCCTTCCACTTACTTCTCACCTAAAAAATGTCAGTCTGCCACTGGTGGAAGAAGAAAAATCATCACTAGGATTCATCCATCTTTTAGTGTTAGTTTAATGGCATGTATTTAGCACATCTAGTATTTGTTGAACTATTTCAGTTTAAACCAAACTGGTGAACTGACTGAGGCAGAAATCCATCCGACAGCCGTCCACAGAGCCACGCGAAAAAATGAGTTCTCTCTAAGCCACAACTAAGATTTCTGAAGTTCCTCCAGCTTGACAAAGCTTCTCAAGAACCACCGATGACATGATACAGCACCAGACAACATTAATACGTTGAGTTTCATGTGTAACATTAGTGTAGTTTGAGGACACTGGTGTTGTCTCCTATTATATAAAGCTTTTGCCTCTAAGTGATTTATTACATAGAAATGCCAAACCTGCTCTGGTTACACTCTCGTACATTTTATACACTTAACTATCAGTCAGTAGGGGTAATTGATAATGCAAATAATGCTTACTTTCAGCCTTATTAATGTGATCGATGAAGTTTTTCCTTTCTTCAAACACGTGTTAGCACGTGTTAATCTCATTTGGCCCTGCGTTGTCATTTCAACACACACTTGCAACAATATTATTCTGTCTCTTCTGACTCGATCTACATGTTTGATGTGCAAGTTTAAAGCTGCCATATTGGCAAAACACTTGAGTGGTAATGAAAGTGGCCTGGCCTCCCCCTGGCCCGCTCCAACATGGAACACTTTCAGCATGTGAAATACAGCTTTGACCCGAGAGCTTTTATTTGTCCTGAGGGAGAGCATTTTGGGGTTTCTGAGGACCTTTTCACACCAATAAAGTGTTTTCTTTCCACTTTTTACCTCCTCTTACTCGAGCAGTATCCACACAGTGGAGTGCCATCCCAGATAAGTCCAGAGCCAGAGTGAGGCCTGCACCAGCCTGCACCGTGCTGGCCTTTCTACCTCCTCTGGCTCTGTTTATGTTTCTAATTATGCAGCCAAAGAAATGCTTCATTATCCATCATAAATCCACACATGAGCAATCCCTCCAAACACAAAACACACGGCTCTCAGTTGGAACTTCCAAGAAACAAGTCTGTTTTAGTGTGTGAAAATAAAATGTGACATTTTATACGGACTCTGTCCAGTTGTTAATAAAGCTGTTGTCTGTGCAAAAACAGAAATAGTTTTTTTACAGATAATTCACTTACTCTAATGGCAACAACATGCGATCCTGCATCTCAGGGCCATACCAGTGTGTCTGCAAGTTTTAGCTCCTTACTGCACATCATTTACATTTTTAGAACAGTTTTTGAATGCACACTCAGACTTTTGGACCTTGTTCCTCTTCTATTTATTTTATCAGTTTCCATATTACACAAAAATCAACTGACAGACTCTTAACCTCATAAACTCCCTGAGAACACCTGCATTTTCTGTTTTCCTGTCTTTCAGTTTCACACTATGTCACCAAAATGGACATTGTTTGGTATCCCAGGATTCAGTCTCTGTAAAGCATTTTTTTCTCTTTTGTTTCTTACAAATTGTGCACAAGAGTATACAGAAACACAGTTTTGGGCTTTTTATGTCTGCAATATTTGAATTATAATAAAAATAATTTAAAAGATTTTTCTCTGTCTACAATAATAAAATTCTGCAAAAATAAACATACAGCAGTCATTGCAACTTTGGATTTTGTGGTTCAATTGCTCTTGTGAAGAAGTAAAAGAAAACGGATGCTATTTTTTATTTTATTTAACCAAATATGTTCATGTTTAGGGCTGCAATGTAGCTTGGTGGTTAGCACTGTCGCCTCGCAGCTAGAGGGTCCCGGTGAGGACACCCGGGATCTTTCTGCGGGGAGTTTGCATGTTCTCCCCGTGCAGCGTGGGTTCTCTCCGGGTTCTCCGGCTTCCTCCCACACAGTCCAAAAACATGCTGAGGTTAATTGGTGATTCTAAATTGTCCATAGGTGTGAATGTGAGTGTGTTTGGTTGTCTGTCTCTAAGTGTGGCCCTGCGATGGACTGGCGACCTGTCCAGGGTGTCCCCTGTCTTCACCCTAAATCAGCCCCCCTGTGACCCTAGTGAGGATTAAGCGGTGTATAGATAATGGATGGATGGATGTTCATGTTTAGTGACATACTGTTTGTGTCTCAATACAAGTAGGGGAAAAGGAGGAAGCTTGAATGCAGACATCCTTGGGGAGTTTAGAAAGCTATTATATTCTGCCCATTGTTTTTTTGTACCATGTAAAACATCAAAAAATCTGAGCCAACCTTGAAAAATGTTTTTAAAAAATTGGGGAAAGAGAAAAGGCCATGGATGCCAATGTGCATCTTCATAAGTTGGGTATGATTATCTATGATGGGTACAGCATGCAAAAACAAAGGATGAATTAGAGGTGAATCAGTGGCTAAGTGCTAAATATTCCAACATATGTACTGATTTATTCATTTCAGTTCTTAAAAATATGTACAAACAAGGATGAAACGTGTAAAAACCCTAGTATTGTCCTTTAAATATCCAAAAGTCATTAATTTCATTTGTTTTTTGCAGGCCTGCCCTGCGGGATCTCGTGATTTCCGAGAGAAGCAGTGCGCCGATTTTGACAGCATGCCTTTCCGTGGGAAGTACTACAACTGGAAGCCTTACACTGGTGGTGAGTTTCACCTGCTGTTTGTACAGTATAGCTTTGGTTTCTTTTCCCTACAACATAAACTATTTATTTCTAAATGAGATGCTGTCAGAATCTGAAAAAAAAAAACATGACAGAATAATTTAAATGCACCAAACTTTCTAGCATTTAAAGTATTGACCAGATTTGACCTCTCTCTCGCATTTGAATCATCAATAAATGCTCATCTTATTACCAGGCTAAACTGCTGAGCTGTAAAACCCTTCTGTCATCCTTTTTGTGTCACAAATGACAGTTTGCAGGCTGGTCTGTCTTGTGTTCCCTGTTAACAGCAACAGAGGGAACGTCTGTTTGATGGGTAGAGAATTCTTCAGATTCCTGTATACTGAGCAGTCACTGGTTTGCTGCTGCTGCTGCTGCTGCTGGTCCAAACTGGGAGATTTTACTTGCTGAACTGACATCTTGACACATCTCAAGTCAAGAATCTCCCAGAAGAAGCACTGAGGCTTATTTTTTTTTGTCTTCTCTGGATCAGCTCCATGTGACTGAGCCAGAAAGGGTGGAAGTGCTGTTGTACGCTCAGTTATTGGCAGAGTTGAGGAGTGCAGGCCTTGTGTCATTCTCCCTCTAAGTTCTCCCCTTGATGTCTGCAGATCATGGAAAATATCCACTTAACTAAAAACACAAATATCTCAAAGAAAAGTGATAAAGTTCGAAGCATGTAAACACAGCTCTTATTTTCCTTCAGAGATGGAGGAGCTTAAGTTTGATCTCGTTTATCAAAGGGGTCTGTTATGTCAAATCCATCACCTCCTGACTTGCGGCGCTCTGTGGGCTGGGAGCCGTCATGTAAAAACAGCAGATAACCTGCGTGTGGATGTCAGTGTTAATTGTTGTTGGCAGGCCGCGCTGTCTCTCCTGGTGTCAGCGTTACAGTGACGTCAGGTTTCGGCCTTTTAGATCTGAGCGCTGCTGACTTTCCTCCACATGATTATTATTGTCAACAAGTGCAGAGGAGATCCCAGAGCTGGCTGTGAGTCCTGGGATGACACCAGTGTTTGCTGGTTTCTACGTGCTGTTGGGGCCTGACAGGGTTCAGGTCATGCTGTCTGCTCTCTGTGTGCAGGCTGAATTACAGATAATAATAACTGTGTGTGTGTGTGTGTGTGTGTGTGTGTGTGTGTGTGTGCTGTGCAACCCAGGTGGTGTTAAGCCCTGCGCTCTGAACTGCCTGGCAGAGGGTTATAACTTCTACACAGAGCGCTCTCCTGCCGTCGTAGATGGCACCCGCTGTCAGGCTGACTCTCTCGACATTTGCATCAATGGAGAGTGCAAGGTAAGGAGGCGCTGCTTTCAAAAGCTGTTTAAAAGCCAAAACCACACTTTCAAACATGGGGTGTGCTTTGGAAATCCATTTTATTTTCTTTCATTAAGCTTTTGCAGGGAAAATCACAGCTAATTACAATATTAATCTCAAGGCTCCAACCATGTTGTATCAATTACCTCCTCAGCTTAAACAAATAGTGGATTAGGTGATTAGTCAATCAACAGAAAAATATCCAGTAAACTATTTTGACAATAGATTAATAATATTAATGATAATAACTTTATTTGTGTTGCGCCTTCTGAAAACAAAGCTACAAAGTTCTTTACAATAAATGATGTAATGTGATCCCTATTTTCTGATATTCTGTAGTAGCTGGGTGTATAAACCTAACAAAAGAGCAACTGAAAATGAAAATCGTGATAACAAAACTAAATAATTAGTCCTTCTGATTTAATCTGTTTGCCTCTGCCTTACATTAAACCAAATCTGAGGCTTCTGAATATCTTAAATTGCACTATAACCTTTACTTTCCATTTTATTACTCTAAGACTGTTATGTCTTGAAATGTTTTTTTTGTTTATTGCTTCATGTCCTTTTTATACTTTGTCTTGATGCTTTTTCTGCTTTGTGTAAAGCACTTTGAATTGCCTTGTTGTTAAAATGTGCTGTACTGTGCAACTGATGTTGCTTTGCAACAATGGTTTACAATGGGAAATACTAATCAGGGATTTGCTGTTCAGGGTTTTTGCCACCAAACAGCCACCAGGCTGTCAGGTCATCCTAGAAAGAGTCTACTGTAGCGCAAACCATCAACTTTTCCTAACCTTAAAGCAGTAGCTTTGGTGCGTAAACTTAACCAAAGAGCTACTGAAAATGAAAATAATAATGATAAAAAAGCTGAACAATAAGCAAACAACATTGAAAAACAACCCCGTTATCCTGGATCAACCGCAACTCCACCCTTCTTACAAGGGTTATGTCAGTCTATACAACAACTGACCCGCTGACATCAAAAGACATACACTAAACTCAGTACATCGAAATTGTGACGAAGCATCCATATGTGACGAGTTGTTACTGTGAATGAGCTGAAGCCAAATCTTTCACTGTGCCAAATGGAATCTGGCATCGTGACTCTTGTGATTGTGTGTGGCCGCAAAGCCTGATATTTTCTCAAATTTCTGCTCAAGTGACATTTTATCTCTGCAATAAGTGACCTTTCTCAGCCTCTGAGCCAGTTTTTATCGCTGGCAGCTCTGCTTGCTAGATACTGGTCACATAAACACAACAGCCAAAGCACAAAACCGCACTAACAATCAGGCCTTTGAGCTGCTGATTGTGATCGAACGAGACTCTTATCAGGCCTCTGCAGCCTCAGCTCGGATTGTTTTGTGGTAAATAAAACACAAAAATCATTGTTTTTTTATTGAATAATGATTTTATATATATTTGACAAGGCAGATTTAATAACAAAGCCAAATAAGATTTTATTGAAACTGGTTGGCAACTGGTGCTCTCTTTGTTCTCATGAGCATAAATCATTTCTGTGCACTTTGTGTGTGTGGATGAGGGTTTCTGAGTATTTTCTGAGATGCAGCTGAAATAACTTTTTGGTTCCTCACTTCAAGTATTTGCTTTGACTTCCACCTGACCGTACGATTTGATTCCTGTTTGGCATGAAAAGGCGGGTGCCATGCCCACGAAATTACTCTGATTCTAATATACAAACACAACATGATGTGTGTTTTAATGGGAAGAAAAACTCCAAGAGGTGGAATATTCCCTACCAGAGGAGCATTACAGGTTTGTTTCCAGTCTGAGTCCAGCTCGTCGTTTTATTTCAGAGGCTATAGCTCTCTGGCTTCGCTGCCACACTGTGATAAATCTCTGTCTGCTTGGAAAGCTCTCAGAAACACTCAAAACTCACGACTGTGCACATGTGGTGGAGACAGAGAGACAGATTATGAATAACAGAGAGACAGAAGAGAAAGTGATAGACATTACAAAGAAGCTGAGATCCAAAGGAGTGTCAGAGACAACAGGAATCCTTCCCATAGCATTAACATACACTTTCCCCCTCTTTAAGTAGCTTTTAAAATCACCTCATTGTCTCACACCATAAGCTTAATCCAACTCTGTTAAATCTATATAATAATTCAACCTAGAGAAACTCCACCTTTTTATGGAGTGCCACCTTTTCCTCTGATTTATATTTTTGCACTCGAGTCCCACTTTCTCCATCAGGAACACTGTCTTTTTTGGATGGAAACCTAAGAGTTTTTTATGAACATGCCATCAAATGAAAATATTTTAGATCTCGCAGGCATCATTTTTCTATAAAGTTCCCCAACATTCAGCCTGACACACTTGGAAACTTGGGTTTTGTTGCTGCAGTTGATAAAGCTGTTATGACCCAGTTAAGAGACTGCAGCTGTGTCCAGAAATACTCCATTTACTGCAAGGTGCACTGCATTTAGTCTCTGCTATGTCACTCATATTCATAGCAGTGTAGAGCTATAACTGATTATTGTTTTAATCATCGCTTGCAGTCTAGCGAGTTAGTCGTGAGTTAACACATTAGTTCCACTGGTTTGTGTTGTCGTTTGTTGTAGTATTGTACAAAAACTAAATCACTTAACATTCACTGATGTGTTTTTTTCAGGGCCGATGCTGATTATTAGTAATCAAAACGAACAACAACTGGTTTATTGCATATGTTTAATTAAAAGTGAACCTTTTCAACGTATCTGGTGCAGTGTTGATTGGTTGTTACTCATGACTACAGGCACAGAGAGGCGACTGCTTTACGAACGCAATTTTAAATTAACTTAGTGTAGAAAACAACAACAACAAAAAAAAAGGTAATAAATTGCTGAATAATTAATTTGATAAACCCCTACATTCACCTTTTGCCTATTTGGAACTTAGAATAACTGTGAGGCCACAATCACGAATCATTTATTTGTTTGCATTAAATATGAATACAAACTTAGCAGCTAGTTTTCCATTTTTTTTCATATAACTGTAAAAGTTGGGTGCAAAGTTATTTGAACAGGCAGGTTAACTGAAGGGTAGATTGTGAAGACAATGTACATCTAGACCAAAAAAGTGCAAAAATACGTTTTCGAAGCAAAATAACTTAAACACAAAAAAATCTCTGCACATGGGAACCAGTAAACACTCTCCACTCTGTCATAAGTTTAAGCATTTACATATGCTCATGTTTAGAACATTTAATATAAAATGTACACGTGAGGAACGTTTCCTTTGCATACATGTTGCATTAGATATAACCATCAACAGAAAACACTGCTGGTGTTGCAGCCCTTAAAGATCCTTAAGTAATGAAAAATAATGACATAATGAAAACCTTCAGTCAAAATCTACTGAATAGCACTGTTCCTCCCATGACGCTCCGAGGCATTACCAATCAATAAATGAAGCAATCACTCCAAATTGAGCACAGATAAAGATTTAACAGGCTTCATACGGCCTCTATATTAAATTTTATTTCAAGCCAACACATTTTAGATCAGTTACACTGAACAGTTTAAACTCTGAGTACATAATTTTTATGATCTAAAAAAACTACCAAGTGACTAATAATTACAGCTGTAGCTGCAAGTATTAATTTAACTTTAGCTATTTATTAATGTATGAGATAAATATTGTGTTTTTCCTTAGGGCTAAAGCCAAATATTTGTTTGTGAATTTCTTATCTAGTATGTTGAGAACGTCGCTGAACACAACAGTGGAGCTCAGTGGCCTGAAAGACAATTCGTGGGATTTGTTCTCTTTAACCAAATATTTTGGTATTGATAAATTGAGTACTGACAGCTTGATCCAAATTGATTCAAAAATCAAATGTTTTCCTATGAAATGGTGTATTTATCGTGTAAAGGTTCACAAAATGGAGCTGCAATGTAGATCGGTGGTTAGCACTGTTGCCTAGAGGGTCCCCGGTTTGTGTCCCGGTGGGGGCACCGGAATCTTTCTGCGTGGAGTTTGCATGTTCTCCCCGTGCAGCGTGGGTTCTCTCCGGGTTCTCCGGCTTCCTCCCACACAGTCCAAAAACATGTTGAGGTTAATTGGTGATTCTAAATTGTCCGTAGGTGTGAATGTGAGTGTGCTTGGTTGTCTGTCTCTAAGTGTGTCCCTGTGATAGACTGGTGACCTGTCCAGGGTCCCTAGTGAGGATTAAGTGGTGTATAGATAATGGATGGATGGATGGAAATTATAACTTAAGCTCTACTTTTTAGTTTTTTTCGTAAATTGTATGAATTTGGAGTAAGATGTGTCTCCACTTAAGCTGCTGAAACAGTAGAGGACTGTAGCTGCTCAGGACTGTGTGAATGCTGTATAAATATAAAAAGGAAGGCATTGTATTCTGGTTACTTCCTTTATAAACAAACACGACAAATCCTTCCCTAAAAAATCCCCCTCACTGTGCCAGTCACTCCTGTTTTAGCTCCGTTTTTTTTTTTTTTTTAAAGGAACAGGGCTTTTAAGTAACAGTGTAACATTTGTGAAAATGTGTTTATTTGCTTTATTTGCTGTTTTTGTGAATTAGATGAGAAGATCAGTGCCACTCTATTAAATATTATTTCACAAGCCAGCAGCTGATAAAACCTGGAAACAGCCTGGCTTTGTTGGTGACACTACAGTCCAAGCAGCAGCTCAAAAACTGTTGTTTAATCCATATAAAAACTAGAGCCTTGTCACCTCTGTAAAACCACAATGTGCAATGTTTGTGTTATTTTGTTACCTTTGGACAGAAGCAGGTTAGCAGTTTCCTCCTGTTTTCAGTCTTTATGCTAAGAAGCAACATAAAGTGCCCTGCTCTTCTTATTCAATCCATATCCATCATCCATAATAAATCTTTTTACATATTCATTCCTCACACAAAGTGAATAAGAAGGAGAGAAGAAAATGTAGTCTAACAAAATGAAGCATTTAAATCCCAGTATGTCATTCAAAACTAATTTAGCTTATTTCAACAAAATAAGAAAGTATTATCCTTTTCTATGATTCTCTGTTGAATGCAAAAATCTTTACCAAAAGTGTTTCATATTTTTGTGTTTATCTCTCCGTGTAAATGTTCATCTTTCTAGTGGAACGTTTGACATCATCTTTCTTCATTCAGTGCGAAATGGTTTGTCTGTGAGTTGTTGTTTTTTTTTTTTTTTTACCCAGAACAAAACAAATTAACTTTTTGGCATTTACAAAATTCTGACATAGTTATGTTGTTTTTAATGAATATACATACCAGAATGGTATCAATTTTCTCTCAGCAGGAAAGTAAATCAACATATTTTCCAAAATGTTAAACTGTTACTTCAGAGCCTGAAGCCTGCACTCTGAAATCTGACCTTTGATTTGCAACAAACTCACAGTAAAACGGTGCTAAATAAGTCAAAACAGCGAGTTTGGCTCTGTCTGAAGGCGACAACATACTCTTACCAGCAGCTGTAAAGCTCAGTCATAAACACATTGAGTCTTTGTGTTTATTTCGTACAGATGCTGGAGTCTTGTCACCTCTACGAAACCCTATAAAATCACAATGTGCCATTTTGGAACTCCAGCTTTTCTATTAATTTAAACAATGCATTAATTAGTGAACTGTAGGGGTGGTGGTATATTTTGTCACTTTGAGACAGAGGCAATCTCCTCCTGTTTCCAGTCTTTATGCTTTGCTCAGCTGCTTCATTTTTCCCCCCATCAATATCTTTGTTTATTTCCAAACCAACCAATTATTCTTCTGCATGATTCCCTGTTACATGTAGATCTTTCACATAGTTCATAATGGGTTGTCAGACTTTTTATTGTTGTTGTTTTTCTTTCATTTAAAATGTTAATCTTTCGAGTGGAAGTTCATTTAGCTTCATGCAGTACAAAATGGTTAATCAGTGCATTTTTTCCCCAGAGCTAACAAAATTAGCTTTATGACATTTAAAAAACTGAGATAGTTATGTTGTTTTTAATGAATATAAATACTAGAGTGGAATCAATCTTCTCTCAGCAGGAAAGTGGATAAACATATTTTCCAACTATTTTTTAAGACCGTGAAGCCTGTGCTCTGAAATCTGACCTCTGCTTTGTAACAAACTCATATTTTCACAGTGAAACGGTGCTAAATAATCCAAATCCCTTCTCCAGTTTTCAATTAAAACAAGCCTGACTCTCATTCTCTGGCTTTGTTTGTTGGCTTCAAAGCATGTGGGCTGCGATAACATCCTGGGCTCTGATGCTAAGGAGGATCGATGCCGTGTCTGCGGAGGAGATGGCAGCACCTGCGAGGCCACCGAGGGACTCTTCAACGATTCCCTGCCCAGAGGAGGTGTGTAACTCCAGGTTGGCTGCTTCAGGTCACCTCAGGTTTCTGTTAGAGCTCCACTGACATATCGCAGAGCAGCGATAGTATGTTTTGGTCTGATGACCACATGTGACAAACTTAAACTCACCGGAGATGACTGTGAGGAAACTCATCGTCCTTTTTGGCAAAGCAGCTTTTGTCTAAAAGCCAGTACATCCCTGAAGCCAGAAAGATAATCTTTCATGGAAGTGTGCTTTTTTTTTTTGCCTTTGTCACCCACCGGCCGAGCATATGTTTTTAGCTATTTAGAATTACGTTGCCAGAATATAGATCAAAACATAATACTTTTCAAATTAATTACATCATGGGGTGAAGAAATCAGGAGTAGAGATAGGGACCTGGTGTTGGCTGTAGCCTGAGGTCGTCTATAGAGAGCAGAGGAGAGAGAGAGAAAACATATTTCTCCTTCTATGGTATGGCTGGTAAACCATCTAAAAATACTGTGTGC
>NW_007579372.1:118692-126842 GCF_000690725.1 Stegastes partitus | reverse complement strand
AAAAGGAGGGGGTTGTTTTGTCCTCCTGCAGGATTGCTTTGTCCTTTTTGGGTGATTTGGAATTTATTCTATATGTACTCCTTCCTAACTTTATGTCTTCTCTGTTGTAAAATATGTCACATAGAAATGAGCATTGGGGGCCTTGAGTGGGAGGAATATGACCATAATGATGCCTGTCCTTGTCTTCCAGGCTACATGGAGGTGGTTCAGATCCCCAAAGGATCAGTTCACATTGAGATTAAAGAAGTTGCCATGTCAAAGAATTATATTGGTAAGTGACAGCCTTAAAATATTCATACAGAATTAGACTTTTTTGAGCCTTACTTTTATTACAGTCATTCTCAAATGTATTCATACCCTTCCACTAAAGAAAAGGCAAAATTCACAACAGTCACTCAAACAACTAGAAAGTGAAAAAAGTAATAATAAATAAAAAATTGCTAAATTATAATTTTGTAAAATAAGACATTGCTTTTGAATTGTGGTTGAAAGGAATAATTAAAACAAAAAAACAAACAAACAAACAAAAAGAAACTGTCCCGGACAAATTAGAGCACTTTGCTGATGAGCAGTGGGCCAAAATCAATAAACCTGTCAACAGGTGCAGAAGTCTGATTGAGAGTTACAGAAAACACTTGATTGCAGTGATTGGCTCAAAGGGTTGTTCAACAAAATATTAGTTTACAGATCCCATCATGCTTGTTTGCTTGTTGTTGTTTTGTTTGTTTTTGTTTTTTAAAAAAAAAATATTTCTGTTGAACCACAATACAAAAGCAATGTCATGATTTTCATTTTTTATTTATTTATTATTACTTTTATCAATTTCAACTTATTTCAGTGACAGCTGTTTTTTTTACTTCTTTAATGGGAGGGGATGAATACATTTGATGACAACTGTTGTGCTTGTGGAAATTTGGTCCAGAGTGAAATATATGAACAACTACAGGATGGATTGCTGTGAAATTTTGCATAAACACTCAAAAGTCCCCATTGGATGGACCCTGCTGACTTTCATGACCCCATGACTTTCCCAGTAGCACCACCGTGAGGTTGACATTTGTGATTTTAACCTCTGAACTCCAAAATCTATCAGTGGGTTGGAAAGCAATGTTAAAAAAAAAAATAAAAAATCACAAAATTTACAGCATTCATCAGAGCCAGCAATTATAATAACAAAGAAACACTGGATTTTTAGCTTTCTAGTCGTCCTTGAACTAATCATGTGCCATGTGTGCTTCTGTAGGGAAATTCACAAAATGTTTAAAAATGCCAAATTTTGTAAAAGTCACTATATTCTACATATTCATTTACAAATTCACCAACAATCCTCCATTAGCTCTAAGCAGATTTAATGAACAACACAAAATTCTGCAGTCATGAAGCGCTGACCCAGCTGTGATCAACTGTCACGTGACAAACATTCAGGGAGTTTTGAGCTGAACTGCAGGTTGTGTTTACACAGAGCACAGAGGGGACAGGATGGAAACAAATTCACTACAAATGTAATTAGTAAAATATCTTGTGACTGTCCAGTATTGGTAACATCTGTGGGTACCTGGAAAATGTTGTACATGTTGATTCCTGTATTTTAATTTTTTTGTAAATCAAATCATCCAAAAAGTCTACTTTTGTTTTTCTTGATTTCTTTGTAGGATTTGTGATCTGTGTCTAACTTTGGTATTCAGTACAAAAGATTTTCCTGAGTTCTCTTCTTGTCATTGTTGAGCTGTTTCCATACAAGTGCAGGATTTTATATTGTAGTGAAAAATGAGCCCACAGTGAGTAAAAATGTGACAGGAGCAAAGAAACTGCTTGGGGTTCAGAGGTTAAGGGAAATGTCTTTACAACTTCTGGATGGATTGCCATGCAGTTTGGTGGAGACAGTCGTGGCAAGAGGATGAATCTCCCTTAAAAACATGGTGATTTTCCTGACTTTCGCTCGAGTGTTTTAATTAGATTGCTGTGAAATTTGGTGCAGACATTCATGATCCCCAGAGGATGATTGACTATCCATTTTGGTTTATGATCAAATACCTGCAAAGCCAATTGGTGGTTTTACACTGCAGGAACTTGGGGCAGGCATGACGTAGCGTGAACGTTTACAGGAATGGATACTAATCGACCTTTTTAGACCTTTCTGTGTCCAATTTGATAGTAGTTACGGGACACAACATCAGTTCTGTGAGTACGTATTAAATAGAACAATGGAGGTTTGCTGTGTTAGCCTATATGGGGAATTTTATGTTTTTGATGGTAATGTCTGAGTGCAGAAGATGGCCACTGTACAAGGACATCCAATGGATAGAAACATGGCACTTGTTGTTCTCCTAGAATTAAGCAATCAGCTTTGTCATCTGTTTTTCAGGGTTGCTCAGAAGTCCATACACTGGAGTGGGTTCTTATTCTCCAGGAAACAGTCTTGAAAGAGGTTTTATAGGGGAGGGTCTTGCAGTTGGAACACACATAAAGGTTCAGGCAGCCCTGAAACAATCTGTGAGTCCCTGCAGTGGATGACATTGTCTCAAAAACATGGTTTTAGACTTTTGGGGTTTCACAACTAAAGATCGAAGGAACCAATCCTGTCAGTGTGTAGTGTGGGACTTTCTGTATCATAATTGTTCTTCCCAATAGTTTTGCAGTTCAAACAGGTTTGCTGAATTACTCCAGTATTCAGTTGGTGCAGTTGGTACCGTTGCCGGTTCGCGTCCCGGTGGGGGCACCGGAATCTTTCTGCGTAAAGTTTGCATGTTCTCTCCATGCAGCGTGGGTTCTCTCCGGGTTCTCCGGCTTCCTCCCACATACTCCAAAAACATGTTGAGGTTATTTGGTGATTCTAAATTGTCCGTAGGTGTGAATGTGAGTGTGCTTGGTTGTCTGTTTCTAAGTGTGGCCCTGTGATAGGGATAGACTCCAGCCCCCCCGTGACCCTAGTGAGGATTAAGTCGAGTATAGATAATGGATGGATGTCATCTCATGGCACTTACATTGTACGGTAAGAACCTGACAAAATTACACTGAGGAACCCAACAAATCCAAAGTTTCCTTTGGATTCCTTTTGAGCATACGCTCAGCAACAGCAGGAAGAAAAAAAGAAATATCCAGCAGAGCTAGGCTCAGGGAGGGCAGCCGTTGACCAGAGAGGGACTTTAAAGCCAACCATCTGGACAGATAATGGAAGGGATACAGGTAACCATATAACTATTTGGGTTTTAACATGTTTTGCAAGCTGCACCTCTGTTTCTGATTTAAAACAAAGATTACTACTTGGCTAAAAAACTGCTAAAAAAAAAAAAAAAAAAGAGTCAAAAATCTCTTTTTTCAGGCTGCAAACAAAAACATTTTTTATCCTTATGATTAGAGGAGTCTTTTCATTTAGAACAGAACCTTCACAGTTCTTTTTTAATTACATTTTAGAAAGGTCAGTAGTTAACTCTGTGACTTGCGTGAGGACCGAGGCTGAGTCTAAAACCTTGTACAGTTTCACAGATTTACTCGTGTTGCTGCAAACCCTTGTTTCACTATCAATCCATCAATCACTGCAAACCCTGTAATTCGCTGCAGCGCGATGAACTGCCAATTTGCGACATCAGGCTGTTTCACATTATATGTTCAGCTCTGTGTCAACCACAATTCCAGGGATTTCCTTGTGTCTTTGTCAAGAAAGAATTAGAGGATGCCATCATTTAATCTCCTGTTGCCTAATGTGAGGCCATATAACAGAGCCTGTAGGAAAAAAAGCATCTGAATCTTTGCACATATAATGGCTGCCTTGGCACCACACTCATCCGCTTCATTCCAGACTAAACAAAAACTATTTGCAACACTGGCAGTGTCAGAACCAAAACAATCAGACAACCGGATTCAATTAAGTCGGTTCTGTGTCTTTTCATTAACAAGAGAAGGACATGTGACAGCGTGTTGAATTTATAGCGGATGGTGTTGATGGAGGGCTTAAGTTACACTTTGAAGCAGAAAGCTGCATCAGATTTATAGGGCCGTGGTGACAGCTGCCTGGTCCGCCAGGATTACGGGGGATATGATGTCTATATATCAAAGTTTAAAGAGAGCAATTTTAGCTATTGTGTTGGACTTGATTTTCCCGTCCAAGCAATTTGTAACTTTGTTATGAATTTCATGTGTGACCTCAGTGATAATGATAATATTTTTCTTATGTAGCATTGTCTGAGTCGCTGCTATTTAGGTCAGCAACGTTTGCATATTTTAATGTTTTATTAAGGCTGTGTGAGACAATATAAATCCAGCGGCTGTGAAGACTTGTGTAAACTGTTCAGAAATCACAATGCCCTCAATCAGTGCCAGATGTGCTGAAAAAGAACTTACTGAGATTGTGATATGTTAAAGAGCAGTAAACTATTGTTCATGTAATCGAAATGCTGCAGAGGGGAATCTGCAGAGCCAGAGAGTCAGAATAGCCTGTGTTTGGATTGTTTCTTCTCAATTTGGCCCCATGTCAATGCAGAGAAAGTGGATATTTTCAGATGTGTTGTGCTTGGAGACCAGCTTTTGTTTTGACAACCAGACAGAGTGGTATTCATGAGGTTCGTCCAGGCTTTCACCTGAGCTGTGTTTTCCTTCTCCTCCTAAATTAGACGCAAGTACGTGTCGGCGCACGTGAACGTCTTTGTTGGCTGAGTGTGCATGTGTGTGTGTCTGTGTTTCTGCTGAGTCTGTCGGGGTAGAAGGTTGTCAGTGACATCAGGGAGGCTGAAGATGATGATGAAGAAGACGGACACTGGCAGTGACATCACACCAAATGATTGTCTCCAGCTACCGTTCCTGTCTGCTTTTGACTTCAGCTTTCTAAAAGTATTTCTTGTTTCAGCGTTGAAATCCGAGGGGGATGATTATTACATCAACGGAGCATGGACCATCGACTGGCCAAGAAAGTTTGACATCGCAGGGACGGCCTTCCACTACAGGAGACCCTCGGACGAACCAGAGTCTTTAGAGGCACTGGGGGCCACCACCGAAAACCTGTTTGTCATGGTAATGTAACATCTCTTTTCCTGTGTGTCATGCACTTGAAACACGAGTCAAAATTACAGTTTTATTATTGTCACCATCGTAGTATTGCAAAGTGAGTGAACGAAAACACAAATTGATAAGTACATAAACATAACTCACATGCACAAGAGCCAAAGTAGCACAGAATGAGCAAAAAAGCATCATCTCTGCAGTGTTCACGATATCAGTGATTCAAAAGTCGGTTATCACAGTGCCACTTCTTGAAACTGAAGAAAAGTGTCGGTGACTCAGCCATATCAAAAACAAAAGCACCCTCTTTTTACTTGTATGGTAATGAAATGAGAAATAAATATCATGGTCGAGCATGATATGAACATATGTTGTGTTTGTATCATCTCATTTTAGGTGTCAGCTGTGTTTGGGTTTAGGAACAAATCACTGTAGCTACAGAACTGACTCAGATCTCTCAGTGACTTGATGCTCTGTGAAGTTTTCTTATAAACAAGCGAAAGTTATGTTTGCATTTACTGTTGCTAACAAAAAGCACCTTGTGGATACTCTGAGCTCTACTAAATGTCTTGAAAGTGTCTTAAATCCAGCATTGTTTACATTCATGTTTATTAGCTTGCAGCTCTCCTCTTCCCCACATTTCTTTTTCTGCATTGCTACACATCTTAGCGTGCATTCTGTTTTAAAATGCATAACTTTTGCTGCCTTTAACTTCCTTTAACTAACTTTGTAAAAAGAGATTTTTTAAAAAAAATTGTTTTTCAACTTGATTTAGTGTTAAAACTCTTACTTAGGCTGGAAGGGTAGAAAAAAACCTTTGAAAACATGACACAGACACCATGTTTGCTTTCTGACTGGGCCTTGATTCATCATGCACATATCACGTGACTGTCTTTGAAAAACAAAGACATATTAAATACCAGTTGTTAATTCAATATAAGGTATATTGCAACACCCATACTACTAAATTGTATGTCAGGGAGCGATTCAGTATGCCCCAATGTGTCAAATACAGTCTGCTAGTATGCATCTGAAGTATGCAAGCCACCATGCTTTTTTGGCCATTCTCACCCACAGTCCTATGCACAGCAGAGGATACGACACACTGTGTAACCATAATATGACAAAGTAGTATGTCCCAGTGGTTTGTGTACTGCATACAACAGTATGTTCTTTCTAAGAGCAGCTGCAGTACGTACTGAAAGTAAAAAGAAATAGTATGCAAGCTGGAACGCAGGGACAGATAATGAATTAGACTACAGGCATTGCTGACCTGGATGTCAGCAGCAGCTGCTGTGCAGTTAAGAAACTCTCTGGTCTTATTTTTTGTTGCCATGTGATATGCTTTTTCAGGTGTTTCTGAAACAGTGCGAAGATGCTTTAAAATGCAGTTTTTTAATCAGAACATAGTGTGTATGTAAGACCATTAGCAGGAGTGTGTACTGTATCCCACTCATACACGACTGTTCATCCTCACTTGTGTGCATCAGACAAAAATATGGAGACTAACTTGTAGCACTACTGGAGGTGATGAAAACTCTACGTTTCTGCTCACTACTGGCTGTACATACGGCAGAATTTTAAGCTCTGGGGTTAGACTTTTTTTTGTATACACTCTTTGAAATCAGAGTTGATTTCTCTCCTTTAAGGTGACCTGTGGAGATTTATTGTAAGTAAACAAAGTTGCCTGTTATTTGTCATCTTCCTTGCCTTTGGTGGTGCGTTGCTACATTTCTTCACATGATGTGACCTCTGTCAACTGTTAGTGGAAAACTGTGAAACCATAGAGGGACTTGCTCATAAATATGACTCAGTGACTAAAAGCTTCACAGGGCACTGTTCATTTTTCATGCCCACTGACTCACCTTTAACTTTCTATTAAAGAATTCTTACAGCTGTTTCAGTCTAATGTCCATCTGAGCTGTGGAAGCACTCTGAAGAGAGACTGTGCAGACATTAACTACTGGAACAGCTAAATAACTCCTCTTACATTGCAACTCCGTGTCCATATCTTTTCGGATGTGCTGAGCAGTTAATGCTCTTAATGTGTCTCAACATCTGGGTGTTAACCTCAGCTGACCCTCAGCCAATGGTTTGGGGTTAAAAGCTATTCAAATGTGGAGCGTGAAAACATTGCTATGTTACATGATTGGGAGAACATCCACGTTATTCTATGCTAGTTTCCTCGCCGATATTAACTGCCAGATACATGTCAGTGTGAATTTTAAATGGGTTTTATATTTCCCTGCATGTTTTTGAGCTGATGTGAGGCCGCTGAGCATTTTCTTGTCGTAGTACTCAGTGGTTTCTGCCTCGACATAAACGCTGAAAATACCAGACCACACAGCACCACTGGAATAGACAAGCAACCGGCCACTCGACCACTGGCTATTTCTTTGTGGCTTATGAAGCCCGACTTCCTCAGTCTCCCTCTGCATCCAGCAGACTGATATAAAACCCACAGAACCTCACTAATGTGGACTGTTCTGGTCTCGTCTGAGTGATCTGACCTGATTCTGTATCCCTCCTCAGGTCTAAGGAGCTTTGTAAAACCTTTCAGGTCATTGTTTTGGCCACAACTTTACTGTTTTGGTTCACTCTTGGTGCTCTCATCAGCTGGATTCAGCAAAAAAGAGATTAAGACTCTGTTTGCTACCTACCCAGCTGCAAACAGCAGGGTTAGAGATGACACAGTGGAGCACTTAGTAGCTAAAGAGACACATTTTTCCTTCAGGAGCTGATGGAGACCAAATAAGGAGAGTGATTATTGCAGTTAAATTAATGCTAATGCTGCTCCCTGTCTGCTTGATGTCTAAATAATCTACTTGTTACTAACACAATCAAAACACAAGTCATTAAACTGATAATATATCAGCTGCTTGTTGCACTGCTCCTCAAGTGGTCAGAATAAACACTGAGTAGAAGTTTAACAACACAAATCAACCTCTGTCTGCTGCAGGTCCTCCTGCAGGAGCAGAACCTCGGTATACGCTACAAGTTCAACGTGCCCATCCAGCGCACAGGCAGCGGTGACAACGAGGTGGGCTTCTCCTGGCACCACCTGCCCTGGTCTGAATGCTCAGCTACTTGTGCTGGAGGTGAGTCAACAGTACAAACCTCCACTGTGTCTTTTCTCTCTGCTACTCTGTTCTTCT
>NW_007579372.1:92715-118129 GCF_000690725.1 Stegastes partitus | reverse complement strand
AAATGAACTTCTAAATTAATTACAACACTTTGCAGATTACTATGAAGCACATATTGACATAGAGTACATCTTTTTGATTGTAACATACTGTAGAAGTTTGCATTGTTTCCGTTTATTTCTCTGTAGAGAACATTGCTGTCTCTCTCTGTGTCGACCTTCTGCTGAGCTCTGATGGCCAGTTGCCTTCTGAAAAAGAGCCCTCCAAGCATTTTGGTGTTGAATAGCATAACATACTGTGGGTGTTTAAATTCTTTTTGAATATTTCTAACGTTTTTAAACATTTAATTCTTATATGTTGTGTGTGTGTGTGTGTGTGTGTGTGTGCATGTGCATGTTCGCGTGTGTGTCATTCTGTAAATCTTCCCCAACCAATATTTCCACAAATGCTGAAGAGCAGAGTGCGGAAACCCAGGATCATAATTTGAGATGGGTTTCAGAATCATTACTTTATAGCTGGAGATTCAGCCCTCTAATAAATTCAACATGTATATTTTCCATATTTTAGCCAAAGTAATGAATATGGTGTAGGTTCTGTGAATGAGCTGCTCTGCATAGCTTCTGGTTTACCAGCGCTGCACAGAGATGCGGCCACTCTTCCAGAGCGCTTGTCCTACAAAGTCAAACATTCAGAATCTAAAACCGCAGTGAAATGTTGACCATGGCCTCAAGAATGACTAAACCAAACCTTTTAGCCCAAAAGCAATGGGTTTCATGTAACAATAAATAGTGTTTCTTCCCAGTTGTCAAGCGTGGCCTGGACGGGTTTGTAATATTTTGTAAAAGCATGACTGAATAAGCATGTGGGTTTCTCCGAGGAAGGATTTCCAAGTCCAGAGCAGGAGTTTGAAGCTATTCCTTAGATGGGGAAGCACACATGGCCTTCCAGCATCATAAACATGCCTTTGCATTGTTGATCCAAATGATCTAATTTGTGTCTACTGTGTGTCTCTGGCCATGCGGAGCTTTAAATCAGTAAAATGTTATTTAATCATGCACCCATTCGGTAGAGCAAGCTCAGCTAATCATGAAGTGTTGTTTAATATATCACGACAGTAATAAAATCTATGAAAAACACCTTTTGACAGCCTTACAACTGAAACTCTTTTACCCCATGCTTTGCTCTGGTCCTCTAAACTGTATTTCACTGCGAGCACAGATGGGTAGATTTTCTATACTTCACGCATACACACACACATCCATATCTCATTACATCTGCCAGACAAGTCTGCCGTGGGATATGTCCCTGGAGGGTCCAAACAGACCCTTTTCTTAGTTGGTATGGCACACACACACACACACACACACACACACACACACACACACACACACACACACACAGTGGGAGGTGTGACACCGATACGGTAGCCCTCACTCTCTCTGGTAGCAGCCAAAGTAAAGAGCTCTCTGCTCTGTAAAAGTGATTTGCCAACATATCCTGCAAAGAATCAGGAATTTACATGTCTGGATTTACTACAGACTGAAAACGATACCATCTCTGCTCAAACACAGCGCTCGACACACCGCCTGCCCGCCTTGCCTCCATGTTCCTGAAAGGCTTTTAATGTGCGAGATCAGCTGAGCTCTGTGCTGCCTTATTGATCAGCCTTTTTTTCCCCCCCCTGTAGGCTCCCAGAAGCAGGAGGTGGTGTGCAAGAGGCTGGACGACAACTCGGTGGTGCAGAACAGCTACTGTGACCCAGACGGCAAACCTCCAGAGAACCAGAGAGACTGCAACACTGAGCCGTGTCCCCCAGAGTACGTAACGCCGAGGCTTGATTATTTTCAGCTGATTGCTTTTGCAAAATCTGTAAAATGTCAGGCATTAGAATAATGACTCACACGTTTACAGGGCCCAAGGTGAAGGTGGCGTCTCCAAATTGCTTGTTTTGTCTCACCAACAGTCAATTTACAATGATATAAAACAGAGGAGAGCTGCAAACCCTCACATTTAAGAAGCTTGAAGCAGAGAATATTTGGCCTTTTTGCTTGATAAATGATTTACTTTTTGACTTATTGTTTCACTGGTAGGTCTGGCTTGCCAGCTAGCTTGCTTTGTTCAGTACTTTCATATCAGAAAAATCAGCGTAAAGGTGTCAAGAATGCTTTTTGAACCCTTTTACAGAGTATTTATTCATCCTAAAATGCACTGAATTGTATTTCTGCCAGTGGAAACAAGCCGTAATCACAACACTGATATATTACCATCTCAAAGTCAAGTCACTGTTATTTAAGTAGCACATTTAAGATAACAGATGTTGAGCCAATGGATTTTCCACTAGAGAAACAAAGTTAACTTTGTAAATTCACCTAACTAATTTAAGTAATTGGATTATGATTCAACAATATTATAGAGAGAGATCCAATGATGATTCCCTTTGAGCAAGCGTGGTGATATTGGAAAGGCAGAACACAGAAATCTTTAGCAGAACCAGGCTCAGGGAGGGCAGCCGTCTGCCTCGACTGGTTGGGGTAGAGAGAAAAGGATAGCAGAGGGAGACACACACAAACACTGGGCTGTGATGCTGAGGCCAAAGCTGATAAGCAAACATTCAGTCATTTACACATCAGATACAGAGCAACATTTGCATTGATGTGGTGTCATGTTCTGGCCACCTGGTGAATTTACCGACATATTTACTCCCTTTTCGCTCTATTTTGTGTCTCTACCAACCTCTGAGCTGCTAAATGCTCCACTGTGTTCATCAGCAAGTCTTTTACTGTGTCTGCTGTGCGTTACGACAGCAATATTAGTGGCAAATGTCTACTGTCCTAGTGTAGGACACCACTAGATACAAGCTACTGTGCATTGTGTGGAATGGAGTCTTTCAAGTGGACTACCAGGAACGTAGTACATGACTACAACTCTGCATTGATGGTGTCCACAGGTGCACATCCTTACGGCCCACTGTATAACACTGGCCTCCTGCCATCTGCCTACCAGTAACAAACATCAGACACAGTTGGCAACTCACTGATGAATGTAATGGAGCATTTAGCAGCTCAGGTGTTGGTAGGGACCAAAAATAGAGCGAAAAGGAGATAAATATGTTGTTAAATTCATCTGGCGGTAGAACACCACTCCAAATCATCTTTCAGAGCTTTTTTTTTCTAATAACAGTTGAAAACAATGCTGCTCAGCGCAGAGAAAATCAACAAAAACTGCAAGCTAGTGAAGCTACAGCTAAATCTGTCTAAAACGCCCTGCAGAGCCGAGGAAAATTGCATCAGCTGATAACTGTAGGTTTTTCTCTATGAACGACATCTTTTGCATTACACATGGACATACGATCTGCGGTTAATATAAAAACATAGAGTATAGCAGCATAAGTTAATGCTTTCAAAAGAAAAACCCTCCATAAAAGCGAGACTGACTCATGATATTAATTCACCTTCAATGAGCCCTCGTTGTAAAATGTGTTTGGAAGAAAATAATAAAATAAAACGGCAGTGATTTATAACTTCATATGTTAACTATTTTCAGTGTTTGCTTCGTGCCAAAAATAAGAGCTCCGAAAATGGCCACCTGTGTTTGATTGTTTTGGCTTCTTTGCCGATCCTCGAGGGGTAATATACACGTATACAGGTGGAATATGAACTTGTGTTTGGTGGCCAAATGTCCGTAAACCCCTCACTTCAGCTGGAAGCACGGCCAGACTCGCTTCAATCACGTCTGGAAAAAGAGGGATTAAGTGCGTCAGGTTAATTAGTTTCAGACTATCTTGACAATTATTTGGGTATGAGAGTGAACGCTGGTGTCTTTCAGCTGGGATTCAGCCAAAAAAACTGATAGTACTGTAAATCTACTGTATCAGCCGTAATTTGTTTTCATACGTTCAGACTACAGCTGCATTCAGTGAACGCAAAAACGTGGTATCTCATTTATTTTGATTAGTGCTTGAAGACTACAGCGGTGTGTACTGAGTTGTAGCGCACACATGGCATTTGTGTCTGTTCAGAAGGCAAACACCTCTTCTGCAGCGTCAGGAGAGGCCGACTAAAGCAGGCCGTGTAAACACGATTGTTTTAGAATAGCCAGGGTTTTATGGGCTCGGGTAATGAAAGCTTGCACAGATGTTTGAACACGTCGTTAATGCTGTATACATTCCTTCACATGATGTAATATCTCACAGGCTGGATGTGTTTGGAGGGCTGTTGTCTGCGCAGTTTTATGATATTAATTCTGAAGTCTGTAGACAAGACTTTCTCGATGTCTGAAGCCCGGTGGCCTGGCATGGCACTGGACACTAAAATACACTCATCCACACATCCTCTCTGCTCTGTGTAAACACAGCCTGCAGTTCACCTAAAAAGTCCTTGCATTTTTTTCACATGACAGCTGAGTCACTAATGGCCTCTCAGCTTTTTTTACAGACTCTGGTGTGAGCGGTTTATCATGGGAAAAGTTTCAAATGAGACATGCAGAATTAAGTGATTTTAATATAAAGCTATTGCAGTTTAAAGCTTAGATTTTGTTTTTTCTCCCAATGTCACAGATGAGTAGTTAAAAACCTGTCAGAAAGCTCAAAGTCCTTTCTGTTTTTACAGTTTCTGGCTCTAATAAATGGTGTAATTTTAGCAATTTTTAAAAAGACACGTGCCTTTTAATCCAGCTGGTAGGGTTTCGGGGTTCAAAGAATAAATTTCCCTAACAACACTGTGCCGGTTAATACTATAAAAAGACAGCATTAATGTATGAAAGACAAAACACACACAGATAGATTGCACGTGTGGGTGAACTGTTAATGTCATTTACACCTGGATGACAGTCATCGTCACAGCTCCGTGCTCAGGGAACTGAGTTTGTTCACACGGAGCAGAAATCCTCCCTCACAAGGATGTTGTTATGCTTGTAGATACTGTTTTCTCCACTCATAGTATGTGCATGCATCTCATTTTTATATGCACAGGTTTTAAGACCAATTCTGATTCTGAAATTAGCAACTGTCTGATTAGAAGAAGAAGGTAATTATGCATTGACTAGGCAATCAATACCATCTTGTTCAACCTGTGAGACCAGAACAGAACAAAATTTGAAAGCCTCAGAGTGGTTTGCTGCTTTGCCCTTTAGTAGAATTACCTTGAAAGGTCATATAATTATACAGTACCAATGCCCTGTTTGTATCGAGTTCATGTCAGTGAGTGTAATACAATGGCACACTGAGAAACAACACTCAGAAATCACAGAAATGTTCTACAACTAAGCTGTTTGTGTCGGTTCTTCTCCCCTCCAGGTGGTTTATTGGTGACTGGTCAGAATGTGGGAAGACATGTGATGGTGGGATCAGGACGAGGACGGTCCTGTGCATCAGGAAGATCGGCCCGGCTGAGGAGGAGACACTGGAGGACACCCACTGTCTGACTCACCGGCCCATCGAAAGAGAGTCCTGCAACAACCAGTCCTGCCCGCCAAAGTGGGTCACTCTGGACTGGTCTGAGGTAAGACGGCACTCAGAAGCTATTTCCTTTAGCTCTGCATGCTGTCGAGACCTTCTGCTCACACCTTCTCCTCCCTCCTCAGTGCACACCTAAATGTGGCCCTGGCTTCAAACACCGCATCGCCTTGTGTAAGAGCAGCGACCTGACCAAGACCTTCCCTCCTGCCCACTGTCCGAGCCACAACAAACCTCCGGTCCGAATCCGCTGCAGTTTGGGACGCTGCCCTCCTCCTCGCTGGATCCCTGGAGAATGGGGACAGGTGGGATTACACCTCCTTCATATCACCAACAACAAAATGGTTCTTTATGAACCTCATGCTGTTTCAGTCACATTGTCCTCACTGTGAGCAGATTTGTTACTGCAGTATAAAGACCTGGACCTTTATGGAAACCATGGCCAGAAGTAGAGAGAAGTCAAGGTGTCTTCTGTGCAGTATGACAAAGTTATAATACCAGAAATGATAGAGAAGAAAAAATGGAATTTGGTTGAATTTTTATATTTTATTTTACAAAAATTGAAAAACCTATGAAAAAAAAACAAGTACAGCTTTTTCTCAAGTGCCCAAACTTGTCCCCAATAGTGAAAAAAAAAATAGAACTCCTTATGTTATAGTTAAGTTATTTGACTTTTCACACGACTCCAGAGATATATTTCACCATGCTGAATGTATCTTCCAACAACGTGTTCCTCTGTATACTGTTTCTGTACTATGCTTTATTTTCCTCTTAGTCTCTCTTGTTGTCACATATCTGCTCCGTGTAAACACAGCCTGCAGTTCAACCGAAAAGTCTCAAGGAGCTTTTGTCACGTGACTGTTAGTCACTAGCGGAGTTTCTAATGACTTCATGGCTGTAATGTTGAGAGCAGGTTTTTTGTTTTATTTTACACAATCTTGTGTGAGAAACATTGGTGTTGGTTTGTGGTAAATTTAAGTACTTAATTTTAGCTCAGTTTTTGGTCTCTACCAACTAAGCTGCGAAATGCTCCATTGCGTTCAATAGATAGTTGGTAATACTCCTTTGTAGATGTGAACACGGACAGCAAACAAAAACAATGATTTTGATGAAATGTCCCGATTTTGAGCTGAGCTTTAGTTATTATTTTCTGATAGAATCGCATGATACATTCAAGGACCATCAGGAAGTTAAAAACCCGACAATTCTTTCTGTTAGTAATATAAGTTTGGCAATTTTGTCTGCTGCCGGGTTTTGGTGTTCAGAGGGTTAACTTTCCAAGAAACATTGTGCTGGTTAATCCTTTAAAAGGATAGCTTGAATGTTTAAGAGACAAAACATGCACAGATAGATCCCATGTGTAGGTGAATGGTTAGTATAATTTACACCTGGATGACATGCAGGGGGTTCCAAGCAGACCTGAGGCTGTGTTTGTGTTTGTGAGTCCAAGCACTCCAGCAGGTCTGGAGTGTGTGATCAGTGGCAGGAATATCCTCCCGGCTGTTTGAAGTTTATCTCTGCGTCAGACCGGGCCTCTCTGTCACTTCCAGGAACAGGATTTTGAGGAAGACGGAGGATTCTTGGACTCACCCCGGCGTGACTTAGTGCGCTCAGAAAAAAAGCTGTCGAAACACTTTACAACACAGCTGACTCGTGTTGGGGAGACGACGCCAAAAAGTCGTGCGTCAGAGATGGCTGTATCTACAGAAAGTATGGCTTGTTATTTTGGAGCGTTTGTTGATAATTCAGCGTAAAATTTTAAACAGTGTGCTCCGATGTTTAGAAGGCGGCCGTGCGAGTCGCTCGTGCTCTGGCAGAGGTTACGTCACGGTTTCAGCCGTGTTGTTCAGGTCAGAGGCCAAGAGTCGGGCTGTCTAGGTCGCTGCTCTCCTCGTATCAGCCACATGTGTTCACAAACACTAGTAACACGCTTTTACGATTCAATCAGTGCCAATAACAGCTATAAACAAAGCCGATAACCTAAGTGTGGTCCATCAAAGGAGGTTAATGCCTCATAGAGCAACAGCTGGAATCTGCTCTTACACAGCATTTTCTGATGCGCTGCAGGAGTGTGTGTGTGTGTGTGTGTGTGTGTGTGTGTGTGTTCATGATGTGCTCGCTCCGTCTCCACCTCTTCTGTTTTTCTGGCTGTAATTACAAGCTTTGCCCTCACCGCTCTAGTCCCGGCTCTCCAAGCGCCAGAAAGGGGAGATTGTTGCCAGCTACCGAGCGACTGGTCTCGCAGGCCAAAAGGTCACTGGTTCAAATCCCACTTAAGTTGCACCATTGACGTACACCATCTGTCATGGCCGGCAGCGGGCCCTAATAAAGACGCTCTAATTGGGAAGGGATGACATGCGGTCTCGCTGATCTGAGGCAGTCAGAGAGGATCATTGAAGGTGACGGAAAGGGGGGGTAGCTGAGTTCATATCACACACACACACACACACACACACACAACACACACGTACACACATGATGGCTGACAGGTGTGTTATTCCTCAGCGTCCCATTCATTACAGAGATATCCAGTGTGTTTCAGGCTCGTGTTTTGCCGAAGGTGACTTGGCACCTACAGCTGTTATTGTTTTTATTGGTCTTTTCTTCTGCAAAGGAGTTTAATGGCCGCCCATAGGACCAATCTCAGCTTTTATTACAACTGGCACACTGATAGGAGTTAGTCAAAGAGCGGCAGGAGCACATTTCGGGTTCACAAAAGCAAACCTTTTACGTGTCAACAAACATTTACATCTTTGTTTGCTTCTTCTCCTCTCTAGAAAGTCACACTAATATGGACCACATGCTAAAGGAGATGTCTTCAGGTTGCCTTTCTGAAGACTTATCAACATTTAGTGCGCCAGTGTTTGAAGATATGATGCAAAGAAATCCTAAATAGGAACACATGCTAAAATTAATGACTGTTCTTTTCTTACGGCCAAAAAGTGGATTAAATGTCAATCAACAACAGGCTGAAAGTATAGAAAAGGGTCTTGAAACTCAAAAAAGGAACTTAAAACAAGGAAATTATTGTTACTGTTGTATAATAATACAGCTTTATCATCATAAATCCATCTATCCTTACATAGGTGTCGGTTTCAATAGAATATTGGAGGTGCCACATTAAGCTTCAAACACTTCAATTCTCACATTCTGGTGAATCTTTATGCAATTTGTGCTTTTTCTGCATTAATTGTATGTTGGAAACATCTTTATATATGTAAAGGAAAACAACAAATTCAGGCATAAGGTGACAACGGAAAATATATTATATGTAGATCTACATTTTACACAATAGTTTCAGTGTTTGTCTGAGCTCATAATTTATATTTTTAGGGTAATACTGAGGCCTTTGTTATGTCTCTTACTACTGTTATAGCATTTTTTCCAAATAAAAGTCTTCTGCTTCTTTATTATCAGGGGAAACAAATGCAAATGTTTTAAATACTGGTACAGACGTATCCTATATAGGCAGTGGTAAATGCCTTAAAATACATCCACCCGAAATGAACAGTAGAAGTATATGTTTGCATATTTTCATATGCATTCAGAATTTTTGTCACATGCCTGTTGGTCACAGCTGAGTCGGTCAAGGTTTCACGGTTTTACTGAAGAATGTGAAATTATTTGTTTTTTACAGAATCTGATTTGTGTAAACAGCAACACTTTTTAATTAAACATGTAGAATAAAGCAGTTTTGATGAAATATTTTAAACTTGGTTAATTATCCTGATTCAATGGCATTGCACAAATGATGAGTTCAAGGACTGTCAGAAAACTGAAAATCTGTCAATACTTTATATTTTTACAGTTTCTGTCTTGTGCATTTTTTGAGTTTTTTAAAAAAGTATCATGCCTGTCAAATGCTATTTTGGATTTCAGAGGGTTAACATGCTTTATAGACATGAGTTAACCTTTTTATTTGAAGCTGGAAAACAGTCACTGACAGGTAGGACGTTGGATCAGATCCAGGGAAGGTGACTGCTTGCTGTCTCCGTGTGTTGACTATTGATTGATTGGATCAAGCTGTGCAGTGTGTGTGCAGGATTTGCTACAGAACGGCTGTGTCTTTGTGTGTGTGTGTGTGTGTGTGTGGCTGGGTGCACTCAGGGTCACAGAGGAAACGTGGTCCTCCTTTACATTGTTAAAGTTCAGTTTAATGGAAGTTTTCCTGCTTTCTGTTGCAGTGTTCAGCGCAGTGCGGCCTCGGCCAGCAGATGAGGACGGTGCAGTGTTTGTCCTACACCGGACAGCCTTCAAATGAATGCGCAGAGTCCCTCCGACCCACCACCATGCAGCAGTGCGAGAGCAAGTGCGATGCCACCCCGATCTCCAACGGCGATGGTAAGATGAAGCATCTGCCTTCACACGTTATTGTTGCTGCCTAACCTCGTCTGTGTGACGCATTGTCTACTTGCCGTTTTCATCACAGCTGAGGAGAAAATTTGTGTCTACCAGACGGCCTGCAGTTCCTCCTAATGCAAAGGCAGATGGTTTTATGTGAACACATAGTGTGCTGTTTGTGCACCTCTTTCACACAAAGGCCCAATTGAAAAGGTTATAAACTGTCTCTATCTTCATCTTCACTGTTCTGCTATGACCTAAACACACTTGGATGACACACTCCTCTACACTTTGCCAGCTACATTAATCTTTCCAGTGAGGTTGGCTCCTGGTCAAAGCGAAACAGCTCAGCCCTCCATATACACTTACACATGATGGATGGCTATTCAGATGCATAGAGAAGGGCCTTTCGATTAGCCTGAATGGAAAACGTGAGCAGCGTTTACAGGCTGGCTAATGGGATTAGCTGTAGGCTAATTGTTCCTTTACGGACAGCAGTGAGGCAATGTCTCGTTTCATTTGGCTCTGCAGAGGCAGGGGCCAAAGCCTAATAAGGGAAGACACTCTGATCGTGATAAGGCATTTAGAGCGCTGCCTGTCAGGCATCCAGCACGCAGTTTGTGTGTGTGTGTGTGTGTGTGTGTGTGTGTGTGTGTGTGTGTGTGTGTGTGTGTGTGTGTGCGCGCGTGTGTGAGTGTGGATCGTAGGGATGGCAGTCAGCCCAGTTAGAGATCGAGGCCAGGATCTGTCTCAGTCTTAGCCTCTGCGTCCAAGTATAGCTGCAGTTTTATTCTATTCAGGCCTGAGGGAGCTGCGCTGGTCCTCATGCTGCAGGTTAGCTCCAGTTTGTGCATCTCTTGCGTTATCAGTCCATTTGTGTCACAGCAGTAGAAATGTGCCTATAAATATCCCAGGTTGTTTAACTGCTTACCTTTATCCTGAAGGTGTTTTCTGAATCCTTAAAGACTCCTCTAACTATTGGAGTGGAAAAATACTCCATTTGTTGCACAATATAGAAGATTTGTTCCTAAAGTTCGAGACTGTTTTCCCCAAACAAAGCAGAGGAATTGACAGACAAGAAACAACAAGAACAAACACACAAAACCACAACAACTGATGTGCACCAGGGTCTATATGTTGTCATTTTATGTGTAAATTACAAATTGCTTCAATGTTGTCTTCATGCTGAAATTTAACAATACATGAGATTCATTTTGTCTTATTGGATGTTCCCATACATATACTCTAAAATGAACACTGAACAGAGAAAGTGATGATAGTTTAACACACATCACAATAAATCTCATGTCTACTGAGTCTCAACATGGTAGGTGCAACAACAAGACAAGTAAAACAGAATATCAATGCTGTAACAAAACAAAAACAAAAAAACATGAATCCTCAGTGGATACACATTTAACTTATTAGCAGAAAGGAAATTCTCAAAAGCTTCTAACTGAAATGACATGGACTGGCCCGCGTTTTTTTCCTCCCACTGCTGCAAATATCTTGCTCAAAGGGAGTCTTTGGATTTGTTGAGGTTTGTCTCGAATGTAAAATATTAAAAGATCTTGACCTTAAGATATGAAGTGCTCTGAGAGGACTTATGTTCCGAATTGGTGCAATATAAATAAAACTGAACTGAACAGAACTGAATGCAAGAGAGGCACAAGCTGGGGTTATGAGCAGGTCACCTCTTAAGAAGAGAGTCAGACTAATGAAAAAAAAAAATTAAATAAATTAACCAGCCCTCTTCTTTCTATCTGCAGAATGCAAAGATGTCAACAAAGTAGCCTACTGCCCGCTGGTGCTGAAGTTCAAGTTCTGCAGCCGAGCATACTTCAGACAGATGTGCTGCAAGACTTGCCAGGGGCACTGACCCTCGGAGCACAAGACGTAGCGACGGGGAAGCACGAATACAAAGGCAAGAAGGATGGAGGGAAACGGCACTGAGAGGGAGAAGAAGAAGAAAACAGGGCAACACCCCAACTCTGGACCAGTGGGAGAAGGAGAGAGAGAGCAGCGCTGCAGAAAGAGGGGAGAGAAGTCAGGATTTCCCTGTTGATCACACCGATCCTCCTGCCCTCCATCATGGTGGAATCCAAACCACTGCTCAGCCCACAACGCTGACACAAACGCTTTTTCTTTTTTTTTTTTTTTTAATTTTCACTTCTGTGAAGTGGAACTTGGAAGATTATTTGTTGGTGATGTTATTTTTATTATAATAATAATTATTGATATCATTGTTAGTCTTCCTCCATGTTTAATGAATCCAAAGTGCTGGACACATCGCTCACAGAGGATGTACCCCGGAGATTAGAAGAGGGCGACGGGAGGCTCCGGCTCCTGTCTTTGGGACGACTGTGATGGTGCTATTGGCAGGCAGACTTTTGGCTTCGGTGCACTTTTTCGTGTAAATACTTTTGCCAATTTTACCGCTCAAATATGACAGAGAAAGCCCATCAGTGTACTGTATATTTATTGTACAATTCCAAACAGAGCTGAGATATTGTCCTCTGATCACGTCTTCGTCAGATAGTAGCCTACTGTCATGGAAGGGAATGTAATGTGATTGAATTCATATTCAACGTGCTGGAATGAGAATATTACATACTGTAACATACGTTAAACCCTTATATACTGTAAGGATTTGTATATTATATATGATGTTAATCCAGGACCAGAAAATACCGCACAGTTAGAGGAGGATTTTTAAATTTTCTTTCCCCAGACTGGTGCCTTCAGTCAAGTAAAAGTTCACCCAGTGTCAGTCATTAGTCCAAAGTATATCGTCAGACGGTGCCTGGGCCACGTGAAACACTGTTGCCAAGCTGGCCTTTACTAAACATCCCATCGAGGAGCTTTCAGTTCACTTTTGAAGGATTCATTTTGAAGGAGCATTTTCTATGAAGCAGCCTGTTCATTGGAATCACGGTGCAGTCGCTATTTCTTACTCTTCTCAATCAAGAGTTTGTCAGATGTCATATTTTTTATATTTTAGCTGCAAGAATGAAAGGACTGGTTCAGCATTTTGGGAAATGTCCTTGTTTGCCTTCTCTCTGTGAATTAGATGTAGAGATTGAGAGTAGAATAGCAGCAGGAGATGATTAGCTTAGCTTAGCATAAAGACCGGAGATGGAGGGAAACGGCTAGCCAGGCTCTGTCTGAAGGTAACAGGAATCAACCAACTGGCAGCACTTTTAAATCTCATTTATTTGCAAATGATCTATTTCTACAAAATTACAGTTTAAAAACTGAGGACTGAAGATTCATGCTCACTGTCAAATAATCGCAGCAACATTTCGATCCATTTTAATTTACAAGCCTGACCTCACCAGGCAAACGTGAACCTTCCATTTCATCTTTGATTTCCAGCAATGTGACGACGTGCCTCAACAGGGTCCGCTCACATCAAACCCTCCCCACATTAGATAAATGGTTTTGATTGGCTCGCCACATGCAAGGCCAGGTAGAAATCTGTTTAAACAGTTGGGGCCAGATGCACTCTGCCCAAACAAATCAAAGCTGAGCTCTCAGATCAGCAAGAAGTGACAACTTTGGGACATTTGTGCTGATTCAGGTCTTCAGGTCAGCATTGAGCTTTGTAGCAGTCAGTAATCAACTGGTTTTGTTTCCAGCTTCTTTTACTCTGTTTATTGCAGCCATGTAGGCTATAGCGCCACCTTCTGATGACATTACGCAGCCTTGTTCATTTACTCCAAAACAGTTGACTCTAGGACGCTACAGTGTCTGGATCATGGATGCATTAAGGAGATCTGGTACCAGGTTTAATTTATGCCATTCAGCCATTCAGTCCTATAAAAGATGCTCATTGGGCTCAGGAGCCCATCAAGGTTTAACATTCCCTTAGAGAGCATGCATGTCCAAGACACCGAGCTGGTTGACTTCTCGTTTGCTCTCTGCATACATGAATGTGAAAATAATTAAAGCATATGACTTTGATTTTGGATTGATTTTGGAAAAGTTAATGGACCAAATTGACAAATTCTGATTATAAAAAACAGTGATTTTGGGGGTTCACGATGCTCAGAAAAATGTGTTCTCTGTTTTATAGCTGCTGCTTGTTGCTGCAGTCTAAGTGATGCAGAAGTTGCAATACTTGATTCAGCCACTTGGTGAAACTTGTTTTATTCCTAGAGGAGTAGTTTGGCCAAGAAATAGTCTAGTACACAACCTCCCTGTACAACATTTCACACTTTTTTTGTGCATGGATTAAATTAACAATGTTAAAGCAGTTAATCAGTGAGATTTAAAGCTGCTGCCAGGCTTATATCCAGTGTTTACTGTAGGCTAACATTTCTGTTACACACATTAGATCAGTCGCAGGAAGGTAAAAAAGCATATTTCCCAAAATGTTGAGCTGTTCCTTCTAAATATACACCACGTATCCGGGCTTCACACACTCTCCCCCAGATAAAGTTACCCCCTCGTCCTCTTCCCCTTCCCACCCATCATCTTCTCCGAAAAGAACAAAAACAGCCAACTCAATGGTGCTTCCCCTCCTCTCGTATTGTTGTTTTTTTTTTTTTTTAATTTCCATGGAGTACTGTGTTTACCTCTTCTTTTCCTCCCGCTGTGCTCCGAGGGTTACGGCCTTCCCAGGCTTCTGGTGCTATCAAGTGGGTGCTTCCATTCAAACCCTCGCCAGTGTGCTTAAAAGTGAGGCTGGATCCAAACAATATGAAATAATATACGTGTCAATATCTCCGTTGGTAAAAATGCTGGTCATGTTATTGTTTTTGTTTGTATCTGTTTATACCTCACACTGGGAATTTGCATTGTTAACCGCGTATTATTGTTTGTGCGACCAACAAAAATGGACACTCGCCCGGTTGTCGCTGATCCCTTCCTGCTGGGGCTGTGAAAGGGAAACACCTATGAAACGTCTCCATCACACACTTGTCATGGAGGCGAGAAACCTGAGAGACGGTGTGGGAGTGCGAGAGGAACAACGAAATTTTGCTGCTGCTACTTTTTTTGTAGCCACCTTCAGTATGACAGATTTTATTGGTTAAGAGGCAAGAGTGGAGAGCGGACTTTGAAATTCAAAGTGCTTGGACTGACTCGTCCGCTGGCTGTGGGATAAAGGAGCCTCCAGAAAAAAAGAGAAGTGAACTCAATCAAACTGGTACTCATTGCTGTGAACTTGGATGTTTGAATGTCACATTGCTTATACCTGTACCTAAAGTGCAAGAGAAAATAAGAAGCATCATGTGATTAGTATATTTTATATTCAGTATTAATGTTGGTACACTGTTACTAATTTTTTTTTTCAAATGTAAATTATATGCTAATTTATTGCGTTGTCTCACTTGTACATTTATTTCACTGCATGCAAACTGAAATTTAGCATAGTGAAAAAAATGCAGTGATGCAGCAGCCCTTCACCAACATTTTTTTTTTTTTTTTTTTTAAGAAGTAGATACAATAAAAAGAGCAGCTTTTAAAGAGACTCAGTGTTAGTGGATTCACTCTCCTTCCACACGTCTGTGCAGCCTTCCTAGTGATTCCTGTGAGAACATGCACCGAGGATCAGACGGTGCCAGGCTGGATGCCCCGTTCTCACAGGCTTTAGGAGACGTATACTCTTGTCCTTTCATTCAACTCTTGGAAAGCACCCACAGCATGAGAGCAGCTAATGGCATCACACCAGGATACCCGTTACCACCATCTATTCACCCAGTTTAGGGTGACCAAACCAGAGAAGGAGCTTTTGTTCCGATCGAACTCCGACACTTCGGCAGCATCATCGTCTGAGTTTCGAGCAGAATGTGATTGAGTGTCAAACACCTTTCCTAACCATCCCCAGACTCCCTTGCCGTGGTCTTCTTACTCTCCTTCCTCTCATCTCTGCCTCAAGTGTCTGGATTCGCTCTCTGGGAGCTGTGAGGTTTCCACTCTCCCTGGTAATTAATTCCAAATAAACAGTAACCAGCCCACTTGGCTGGGAAACGCCGCTGTCTCCTTCTAATCCACAGTGTCCAATTACAGAAGGAGACGGATGGCCTGTTTGGTCTAATGTAACCAGTTTAGAATACCTGGACGTCTGGCTCAGCTTCTGCAGGGGTCTGTGATTACATTAGTCCTAACCTGCAGAGCTCAGGGTTACAGGCAGGGAGGAAAAAGAAGAAGAAGTCGAGGGATCCTGTATCCTGCAGGTGACCTGACAGCCCCGAGGTGGCTGCTGTACATGAGACATTCACACATGTGCACGCATTAAGGCTGCAACTAGTCAGTAGTTTTGTTTTGTTGTTTTAATCGATTAGTTGTTTGGTCTATAAAATGTAAGAAAATGTTAAATAATGCTGATCAGTGTTTTCCCAGGGCCATGACAATGTCCTTAAATGTCTCCTTTTGTCCACAACCCAAAGATTTTCAGGTTATTGTCATCAAGAACAAAAGAAGCCAGAAAATATTTCCATTTAACAGGCTGAAATCAGAGAATTTAGAGGGTTTTATTTACCCTAAGAAATGACTCAAACCTATGAATGAGTTATCAAAGCAGTTAATTTACAATTAACCACTAATTGATTAGTTGAATAACTGCTTGAGCTGTAGTGCACATACATCAGCGATAGTATATTTTAGATTTTACACACAGAGAAGTATGTACACATGACCCAGAAGTCTCCAGATGAGGATACAATCAAAGTAAGACTTACCGGTATTTATCTTTTCAAAGTTGATACAGAATGTTTCACCCTGCAACCTGACAGGATCAGTCCTTTAGGTTAGAAGTCCAATTCTGTCTTTCAGAGACTGTTATTGGTCTACATACTGACGTACTTTGCGATTGCAAGCTAATATATTGAACTGAAATGTGTTTATACCAACATGAAGACTCCAAAAATGTGTTTGTTTATCATTTCATCCCAGCATGTTGCTTTATTAGCACAGAGGGGGTAACATTATTCTCCCTGACGAGCAGCATGTGTATGGGGCTGGACATGTGACAGAGTGACTCCCAGCACAGCAGGTCGCTGAGACGTGCAGTTCACGGGCTGCTTATGATAAGAGGTGTAGAGAGGACGGGGAACAGATTTCTCCTCTTCTCCAGGATTCTGCCCTGACAGTGAGAGAAGCCATTGCTGCCGCACTATCAGCAACACAACATCTCACAAGCTCCGAGACAAAACAAAGCCGTGCAAAGATATACCAATGATAAGATACTGACAACCTCAGGGACAAGAGCGCGTGCTCAAATACTGGCCGAAATTCTTCAGAAAGCCTCCTGTAATGTGTCAAACCTAATCATCTGCCTCCCCTTGAAGTCTGAAGCCTCCCAGACCTGCAGCGTTACTCCCCGCTGAGGTCCTGAGGACACATCATATCTCTGAGGTGTGTTTGTGTGTTTACTGTGCAGCTGCGAGGTGAGAGGATTAGCAACATACATCAGCCCTCTGAAGGTTTATCATCCTTAATCAAAGTTGCTGTGGTACTACAGTGTGTGCGATGAGGGTTTGAAGCGTTTTGGACACTCTTGCGTTTGAACACAGTGCAGCAGGACAAACAGCTCCAGATGGCGTGGCTGGAGACAGTGCATGCTCGGACCCAGGGGGTCTGACAGGCAGGAATGCTAGCCTGGGATGGGAAGGTCACGGCTCCAGCACCTGCTATCTCCTGGGCTCTGTTTGGGCCCTGTCCTGTTAAGCCCTGCTGCTCTTTCCCACAGCTGAGGCTCAGAATGAGCTGCCATGGGCGAGATCAAAGCCCCGAGGGGCACTGGCTGCACAGGAGAGGGCAACAGGCACCCATCACATATACCATTAGGATGTGTTTTCTTCTTTCACACCTCCAAAGATGTGAGCAGAAATGCTTCAGCTGGGCAGCAATGCCTCTGTCAAATCTGTTTTCCTCCACCAGCCACAGCTCTGCACTTCCCTTATCAGTTGTGAACCAAACATACTACTGTGCATATGGATGCCATACCTTCAGCAGGGCAGTGTTTCTCCTCTAAGTGGCCAGTTAGACCAGACCGTCAGCTGTGTTTGAAACCACCTGCCTCCAGCAGTGGTACCTTCTGATTAGGCAAAAATATACTATGTAATATGCAGTATCAAAAAATACCCAGATGTCATACGAATTTGGAAAAAATCAGGGGTTTCAAGTTTTTAAAAGATTGTATTCAACATTACAAAAGTAACAAAAATTCATGTGAAATTGCTCCTTAAAAGACCATTTTCAATTTCAGTGACAGTTTAGATTTCAGCTACAGGTGGAACGCAGAAGTATTGCATGAATATTGACCCAAATGTCAAAAATAAATACTGTTTAAGGAGGTATCCCTCACACTTTGATTTCATTGGCAATCCCCTTGGTCATCTCATAGACACTAGGTATTATGGCTCAGGAGTGAATATAATGGATATTAGCAGCAAGTCCTACATATCAGACCTACTGGGAACTTTGAGACATCCACTTCTCCTCCAAACTGTAAGCTATCTTGTCTACAAAGAGTGCTGCTCTATGGGTGGTGTCAAAAAAGGAAATCCAGGTAGGTAGCCTTCTCATTTAGCAGACTACGCCTCCTCCTCAATCCCACAGAGTCCATGCAGCATGTCTCAGCAGTGCATTTAAAGGATATTAATACCCACACAGCAGATATAAACAGTATCTTTTCATTTCTGAAGACACACAGTCCCTTGCTGTCACTTTGCATCTGTCCTTGTAGCACAATAAAGCTAAAGTAACTACTGCTATGTGTGGACCAGTCAGTGTTTCCAGTAAGCTCTGGTCCAAGGTTGTGGGGTGCTTTCAGACCATGAACAACAACATTCTGCACTTTTTATATGGAAGGTCCTGGCAATGAATGCACAAGCTGAGGCTGACCGTAAGCTGCAGCTGCGGGCTTCCATCGGTTCCGGTGCAAACCAATGGGTGACATCCAAGCTTCCAGGAACAGCACTGGGCTGTGCAGCGATTTCAGCATAGTGGCCAAACCATGTTAGACGACGACATTTTTTTGTGTTCGCCATGTGATGCGCGCTAGCCCCGAAATAATTGTTTCCATAAACAAACACTGGAAACAAACTCTCCTGAAACTACTTATTTTTAGTGCTAGAATTCATCCAATTTGGTCCATATAATATTTTGAAAGTCTAAAAGAGTTGTTTCATCTGCGCACAAAGCCAAGAGGAGGTTGTGAGTCTAAAGCCGTGTTTACATAACGTATCTTTCTGCGTGTTTTGCAGAACTGCATGAGAAAAAGTTATTACAAACAACTGAATTTGAAAAAAATCTTCCAATATTGCTCAAATGTTGGCTTGAGGGGGTCTTTTGGCTCTTTGAGAAAGAGTCCAGGTGCATCATGGGAGGAGGAAGTGCCTTTTTGAATAAGTTCTGATGTAGCAAACATTTAACTTTTTTCATTGTCTTCAACTCCAGACAGCATAAAACCTGGTTAATACCAGCCAACACAAAAGAGTGACTACAACTTTCACAGTTGAAAACAATTCCTGAAGACTTTGCTCCAATTTTCTTCTGTAGGTGGACAAAATTTTGTTTGTTTCTTCTATTCCGTTTAAGTTTTTTTTATTTTTTTTATTTTATTTATTTTTAAGCAGTTGATGGAAATAAACCTGATTTTCCTTTTAAATGTATATTTTTGTGACTTTTTAAAAGTTTACTTGGCGTGACGGATAAATAAACATGGCTTCAGTTGCCTATGCTTTGTGTGCTCAGCTGAGAAAGACGTTAAGAAGAATGCTCAATGAGCCCAAAATTGCAGAAGCAAGTCGAGCATTTGGGTATCTCCAATGATGCCATCAGGTCACTGATATCATCAGATGTTGCCGCGCCAGTCTTTACATCTCTTGTTTCCGACAGGTGCAGAAACAATAAGATCCAGCCCTTCGCAGCTCCAACATCAGAGAGGTGTGTCTGTGTTTCAAGCATGCTGAGGCTTTGCCTCTTCAGGATTTGCATGCGTAGTGATTTGGCAGGTAGCTCCTGGCCGGTCACCTTTAAGGGATTCCGCTTTGTCGCTATGCCGTCCTCTGTCAGCAGCAAAGACAGCAGGTAAGTGGATTATGCGTATAAGGAATCAATAGCCAATCACTTAGGCCAATGGAGTAAAGCCAAGAGCTTCTGCCTGGTGGTGGACGAGGCTGAATAATTTGAGCGTGCATGTGTGTGTCGTCATTTGGGTGGATGGTGCTTTTGAACAGCGGCGTACTTAAGGACATCCTCTCTCAAGAACATCATGAAATCCATCAGGAATGAATTATGTCGTGATTTAGCCTCTTCTGCTCCCACTGCCCACAACTAATAAATGACAGCAGGCTAATGAGGACAAATGATAATGGAGCTGGAGTCAGTACAGTACAGGAGGCTGCTCACTTACATTGTAATGCTGCTTCTGTCTCCGTTTCATAGCACACATGTCCTTCACTCTTGACAAGGAAAAGGTGAATGTTGGAATAATACACGGACATGCCGAGGACATCCAGTCGAGGCGCACTGACAGCTTCCGTAATGTAAACCCTCTTTAAGATCTATTCTTTTAGTAGCCTGTGACTGTAATTATGTTCTGAGGTAACAAAATGTCTTATGGAGGAATAAGTCATCCTATTTTATGGTGTCTGTTAGTTTGTCCTGAGTGCAATCTCTTCGCTCTGTCATTACTGTGAGAAAGTGGCTGTAAAGACGAAATGATCGGCAATTTAATTAATTGAAAAGAGATTCATGAATCAGCTGAACTCCAAAGAGAACAGAAGTCTATCAAAGTCCTTGTTCACGTCTTTAGGATATTATAATAGCACAGTTATGGCTGCACAAGAGCCTGTGCTGGCAACAAATTAAAGCGGGAGTCATTATAAGAACTCAGACTAAGCGACACCACTTTGCTTTAAAGCCACGCTGAAATTAGAGACTTTATACTTTTCTAAGGCGACTCTCACATTATTTCTCTTTGAGAGTTGGCTTTATCTGTTTATTCTTTGGTCTAAATACAAGCAAGGAACACACAAGAAACTCAATGCTCAGGTTTCTAATGTGTATTATTTCATTTAGGGCTTCTTAAAGGCTATACTTTTCAACTACTTGTCATCACCCATAACGCCTTGATTATGCTCCCTTGTGGCCACGCACATGTACAGTAGGTGTTGTTATTACATGACCTGCTGACCACCTTGCATATATGCGTAGTATATTGAAATCTGGGTCAGCCCGTGTCAAATAGACAGAATTCATGAAATATGTCGCTACGCTGTCTCAGATTTTGTCCAGCGCTTACTTATGTTATTTGGGTCCCAAAACCAAGGCAGAATTTTAAGACTTCCGTGTGTTTCAGAGAGTTTTTGTAATGTCACCCTCAAATACAACAACAATAGAAAACCTTAGTTGGGAAGCCATTTTAAGGGTTAAAGAAAGACTCATGAAATCTTGTCAGAACACAGACAACATTGTTTTCATTAGATCCACATGATTAAATGGCTTCACAAAAGGTCACATTTTTGAAAAAAGAATAACATTTCCAAACAAGGGTGGTATTGGGGCCCTAGAAAGTTCCTGTAAGTGCATAAGTGGGAACTTTCTGAGGCCCCAATAACACTCTTGTTTGAAAATTTGCTCTGTATTTCCATTTTCAAGGGCCAGCAATTAAAAAATATGCCCTCTCTCTTTAACTGGATTCAGTCTTTTGGACCCCAGGCCATTTGGTTTAGGTGACGTTATTGTTTTGTTTTTTTTTGAAGATTTTTTTTTTAAATATAAAAAGAGGTACATTTCTTATGCATTTGGAACCAAAAATATGTCAACTTTTTAGAAAATCTATTTAGCATAGTATAAACATCTATAATGATTACTAACAAATATCCATCCATTATGTATACTCCCAGCTGACTTAGGACGAAGGCAGGGGACACCCTGGACAGGTCACCAGTCTATTGCAAGGCTACACTTAGAGACAGACAACCAAGCACACTCACATTCACACCTACAGACAATTTAGAATCACCAATTATCACCAATTTTGCACATATTCTTTCTTGGGCTCCAATGGACCCTGAAAGACCTTCTATGTATGGCAACATGAAAGTCCTGAATAGGGTTAAAGAGAGTTGTAGTCAACTGAGTACTTGCTGTTTACGAAGTGATGCTTCAGCAGCCAAACATCAGTAAAACTAGAAAGCCGCAACAATTCAGAATGACAGAAGAAGACACTTCAGTGATAATGTATACGACACAGTCTGCTTTCAAAGAAATGAGGCCTACATTTTCTTTGGAGAATCCAGTGACAGATTGCGCTTCCCTTGTTTCCTGGCCATGAATCCCCTTCATCTTCTTCAACTAAGGCTTTGAGGTTGCATACCTCGGATACTACCGTGGACTCGACAGCAGTAGAAGTAATGACTCCTCACGTCTGCCCTTTCCACTCACAAGACTCCACAGTTCATTAGAGCCACATTTGCATTTTCGAAGAACCTGTTCGTTCACAAACATCTTGGCGGGTCAGAGAGTGCATCGTGAGGTTTCTCAGGGTTTACAGCGTGCAGCCACTGCAGCTCTACTAACAGAAATGAGGAGATCTGTTAGAGTCTGATGTGGATGTTGACGTTTTTCTATCAGTACTGATACAGGGAAACACGGGACAATGATTATCTCATATCCAAAGATTTACCCTTTTTGGGAGGCAAGATGGGAAAGTGTTGCACACAATTCAGTGATTACAACTTGTTTGTGTTAATTCAAGAAAGACATGCCATCAAATGTGTTGTAGGATTAGTGCCATCAGCAGTGTTACCTGGAAATCGAGCATTTCTGTTAAACAACAAAGGATGAACCTGAGCCCTCAGGAGGTGTCTTTGAAGGCCATGGTCATGACTGGTGTCCTGTCTGAACTGGTAACTTTTTTTGTTGTTGTCTCATTTCACCAGGAGTTCACCTCAGCTGCAGGCACTTGTTCAAAATCCAACTGAACTAAAGTCAGAGTACTGCCCTCACAAATCACCTCTCTAACTGATTTTGAATTTGGACAAGCAAGAGTATGCAGACCTGCCAGCAGCTGTGCGAGGTGGTGCTTGATGATGCAAACAATACGCTAATGGTTATCAGATACTATGTTTCTCAAGTTCATCATATATGAAGTGCAATCAAAAAGTTCCAAGTCTGTTTCGACTTTACAGGAATGGAGTACAATGGTCATGCACTTACACATATGCAACAGGTGAACCGTCATGTCAAACATCCTCCATGGTGACAGGAGGTGGGTGTATGGCTACCATCTACAGACCAAACAGCAGTCTACACAATGGAAGAACCACATCAGGTCTGGATCCAAAGTGCCACAAATCATCTCAGCTGGTGTAAAAAGTAGCTTCAAACTGTGAAGATGGCATTTTTTTATGCAGACATGTTAGGTGTTTATTCGCCAACAAATAACCCCTCAGTGCTTCCTAAGGTCATGAATGCTGCTTTTTGAAGCATTCAGTACCAAGAAGGACGGTGCAGACATGTATTGTTTGCTAAATGATAATGATCCCTGCTCTTTGTGTTTCTCAGCTTCTAAACTTGAACTCTACAATCACTAAATCAATGAAGAAGAAAGGCAGACTGACTGTAAATCAGAATGAAAGGCTAGTTATCCAACCCTTTAGCCAACTAATCATACATCACATGGGGGAGACTCGTCACTCTGGTAACCCAGAAAATGGAGGACACATGTTGTGGAAGA
Organism: Stegastes partitus; assembly: GCF_000690725.1. Lineage (NCBI taxonomy): Eukaryota > Metazoa > Chordata > Actinopteri > Pomacentridae > Stegastes > Stegastes partitus. The sequence continues at coordinate 94,705 of NW_007579372.1, read as the reverse complement.
GCTGTATTTCACCCAAACTATGACAGTTTCCTAAACCAACCAGATATTTTTTGTGCCTGAACTGAACCAAGACTCTAAGATGTGGTGATCATCGTGGTGTCAGCTAAAGCTTGATACGTTCTGAAGCCTAGACATGTAGTTTCGTTCCTAAATCTCACCAAACAAAGAGTGAAAATTAAAATCAAATGTAGGAATGATGGTTCCACACAAGATTCAAATCTCGATCTCCTTCCTGTTGCCCTCCAGCCTCCTTACATGACTTTGTGGTTCCTTTCAGCTGGAAGCCTTTCCTACAACAAATATATTTTTTCCAAAACATAAATGAGAAATACTTTTTAGTTGTGTGGGAATGTATTTTTGGGAGACATTTTTAGGATTAATCCTCTGGGCACCGTGAATGTCTTTACAAAATCAATTGCTAGGATTACCCAATGTTGTTAAAAATGATCCTCTGGGGACCATGAACATCTTGTGAATGAAATGTCATGGCAATATATTGAGTAGTTGTTGACATTTTACTAAAAACCAAAAATGTCAATCCCACGGTGGCTCCAGATAAAAAGTTACAGGATCTCCAAAGTCATGAGAGTACAATATGGGACGGCTGTGGCACAGGTGGGAGAGCGGGTTGTCCTCCAGTCGCAAGGTTGGTGGTTCGATCTCCCGGCCCTCCACAGTCAACGTGTCCTTGGGCAAGACACTGAACCTGAAGTTGCTCCCAATGGCAAGCAGCACCTTGCATGGCAGCTCTTTGGTGTATGAATGTGTGGATGAGAAACACATTGTACAAGCGCTATATAAGTGGCCATTTCCAACATCTGGGAACCATGAACTTCTATGCTAAATTCCCATTTTAGTTTGGATCATCATCCCTGGGGCCTTACAGCCAATGTGGCTAAAACCATCTAACCATAATGCTCGAATCCCTACCAGTAACAACTCAGTTGTACATAAACTCAAGGCTCACAGACTATTATTTGGATGCCACAGGTATACTATGATTGGTCGGCATTGCTGTCCACATTAAAGTCAACCCGTATTACTACTGGCCATACATTTGTGGGCTTTCACCAAAATTCAATGCTATACTTAAATATTTCTCCACAATCTCTCATTATACTGAATACATTTAAATGGCAACGTTCAACAAGGAGGTTAGATAGCAACTACTGTCCATGTAACTCAATGCTAAAGTCTGAGGTGAAACAGTTCTGAGGTTTGTTGTCTTTTTTAGTCTAACTTGCTCTTAGTTGTAGTCCTGGACTTAATTTATTGTTTACACTAGCATCCTTTGGTGTGCTCAGTTTTCTAGAGAAATAGCATTCATTCCTGCTCAGGCCTGTCCAGTCGCTGTGGTATTGGAAATTTCATTGGCAGGCTGTTCTTGGAGCTCATGTTTGGAAAGATGAAGAGGAACTTTACAACTTATGTCTACTGATGTCCCAACACCCGGGCAGCTCCCTGCATCACAGCACCGGCGGACATCTCCACACTGACCTCATTTATAAGTCGATCAGCCGCAAATATACCTGCTCTGTATGAATCTATCATCTTCAAACACGCTAATTTTGGTCCGTTGGAACACAAGCAGCGCTCTTGGAGAATAGTGTGTTCATAAGAGGGGAAAAAAGAGACGCAGTGGTGTAATGGGAAAGAGAAAGACTTGGTTTATATGAAAAGTAAATCTTACAAAGTAGCTGTGAAACATGATCAGTGACATGAGGACATTTATCCAAGGAAAGCATATTAAAGCAGAAGGAGCCCTGATTCAGCTAAAGGACGACTTCACATTTTCCCCCATGTCCATATGTACTTTCAGAGTTACTGGTGACTGTAATTAGAAGAAATGAAGTACACTGTTGCCCATAAAGTTGGAATAAAATGTTTTTTTTTTCCTCTTCTCATGGAATGATTGTGACAATGCGATTTATTCTTGATAAAGTGTGTATCTTCTCAAAACTTTATTGATTTCACAATATATACATACAAT
>NW_007579372.1:65875-91395 GCF_000690725.1 Stegastes partitus | reverse complement strand
AACCAACATAAAGTGTCTTATTGACGTGTTTGGACCACTAAACGCCACTATAAATGCTTCAACACACCTTGACATTTATTATAAAATCATCTAAAAGTGAACAAAGAACAAAGATGATCACCTGGATCACCTATCTATCTATCTATCTATCTATCTATCTATCTATCTATCTATCTATCTATCTATCTATCTATCTATCTATCTATCTATCTATCTACCTTATCCTTATCTGCCACCATTCCATGTCACTAACTTTGCATCCTGTCCTCTGCCATCACCTCAACCAGTCCAATCGGAAAGCTGTCCTTCCTGAGCCTGGTTCTGCCAAAACGCTGTAACTCCTTCACTGTCTCAGAGCACGTGACTGCTGCATTAGGACAGACACGGAAAATTCTGAAGCCGTCCTTTAGCACTAATGTGTGGACAGAAATCTGACAGTGGAGACAAATGAACTTCCTGCTCTGTCCTTGGACGTCTGAGAACGAGCAGCCATTAGGCACGAAACTCAGCGCTGTCTGTCCAAACCATCTCCTCCTCTTTGATCTCAACAACTCATCAGTATCCCCCCCTGTGAATGCAGGCAAACTCACCGAGCCCTCTTCTTCTGCACGCTGCGTCCGTCACGCCGCTGGGAATTAGTCGTCGAGGGATGGTCGCAGTCTGGAGGTCAGGCACGTGTTCTCACGCACATTTACGAAACATATGAGGGAGCATCTCGGAGAATTTAGCAGTTGTTCTGCGGAGCTCTTCATGTAACCCAGACTGACTCCATGATGCTGAGAGACCACCTGCTGCAGCATTCCTTGTTCATCCTGAAACTGAAGATCGTCCCTTATGACTCTACCCGGATGCTTTTGTTATTGTTGCCTTGCTGCTTAAAAAAATTCGGACCTTAAGTGTCCTCCTGCTTTATGTGCTTTTGTATAGTTTAATCCCACAAATATAAAATACCTGGAAAAGAAGGAGCAGAATAAATCACCTCTGTCACCAAACAAGTGTTACTTGAATTTCAAAGAGATGAGAAGGAAGGATTAGTTGCTATTTTTAGCTCTTACCCACAAGGGCACAAGGAGATAGTAGATGTAGAATAGCATGATAATGCTATTACCATTCCATCTCATCCCTTGCAGCCACATGATCAGAAGCAAAGAGCGGTGTTTCCTCATCCAAGCCGGGCCAATGCTGAATATTCTCCTGGCGGTGCTTGAGACGCATTACACCGTCTTGTACGTAAATGAGTGATTCATGTGACAAGCAATGTCCCTGTAAGAAAATTGATCTGAGACGTCACAGTCTGTCTGTGCATCTTCAGTAAAAAAGAATATTGTTAAAGAGAAGCTAAAAAACAATAGTGACGTGCCCACATGTGCATAAAACTGCTTCTTGATGATTGAACTTTTCCTTGTGCTCACACTGGTCTAAAGGAGATGCCTTTACTCTGAACTCCAGGGAGTTTCTGGGTGTTTTTTTTTGCTCCTGTAACATTTTTGCTCATTGTGGGCCCATTTTTACTATATAAAGTCTAAAGCCTCTATGGAAACAGCACAGTCATGGCTGGAAGCAGAGAGAACTGAGAAATGTTCTCTGTGCAGTATATAATTCCACAAATCCAAGAAAGAAAAAAAAGTTCCAATACTGGAAAAAAGGAAATGCTGATTCTACATCCATCCATCCATCCATCCATCCATCCATCCATCCATTCTCTATACACCGCTGGAGGGCTGGAGTCTATCCCAGCTGACTTAGGGTGAAGGCAGGGGACAGTCTATCACAGGGCCACACTTAGAGACAGACAACCAAGCACACTCACATTCACACCTACAGACAATTTAGAATCACCAATTAACCTTTTTGGACCTTGTGGGAGGAAGCCGGAGAACCTGGAGAGCACTCACGCTGCACGGGGAGAACATGGAGACTCCACGCAGAAAGATCCCTGATGTCCTCACCAGGACACAAACTGGCAACCTTCTTGCTGCGAGGCAATGGTGCTAACCACCAATCCACCATGCAGCCCATCTGATTCTACATGGTATAGCTATTTTACTACTTTCACTTCAAACACAGCCTGCAGTTCAGATGAATGGTCAGGACATTTGTGGTGAGTGTAAATAATATTTGCAAATTTTTCAATGTGAAAATGTAGAATAAAGTGATTTTTAACAAATTTAAGCATTTTAAGTTAAAACTCGGTTATTTTTGAGGAATGCTGAGGACTGTTGGAAAGTTGAAAGTCTGACAATTATTTCTGGTGTCACAGTTTCTGGCTCTGATAAAAAAGGGTAATTTTGGCATTTTTAAAAAGATAACATACCTTTCAAACCCACAGACAGGTTTTGAGGTTAAGAGGATTTAGCAAATCAGCTGTATGTAGTGTGGGACAAGATTCAGACTCTTCTTTAAGACCTTAACCAAAGACAAAATCTCTTTCAATTGGACCAAATCCCTGTGTTTCTTTGCACAGACAGTATTTTCCTACTGAGCTTCTCTGAATGGATGAAAAAAAAAAAGAAGGAATTTTTGTAATTTGGTAAACTTCAGGATGTATTTTTACACACATTACTTTGATTAAAGTTGCATTAAGAAGGAATCTCATCAGGCGAGTGTTGACAGGACGAATGATGACAGACAGTATTACGAGGACTAGTTTAAGACAGACATAAAAAATGCCGATGTATCCTTTAATTTCAGAATTTCTCTCAGTGATTCATCACTGGCACATTTCAACTTGACGGGGACCCAGAGGCGCGTACAGTCAGTTAGATCACTCGATCACCTGTTTTAGATTTGCGGCAGCTCGGGCAGAGCTGGGCTCATAATGTAACATTAACTCTCCTTCCTGTTCCATATGAAAATTTAAGCATAATCCCAGAAGTGCAGTAAAAAATAGTGTGCCGGCCAAGTGCAGCTCCTGGTCACACACATGGCAGTGGCAGATCATTTACCCCGAAACCACCGCAGTGAGGTAAAGTCTTTGGTTTAGGCAGTTCCTTTTTACAAGCTCTGACTGCTCCGGAGGTGACCTGAGCAGGACAGTCGGGCAGGAAAAAGAGCAGCACGGTGGCTGCACCATCTCTGGTTTTTTACCTAAGAATTAAAGGAGCGATTCAACCATTTGTGAAAGACACTTTGGCTACATCCACACTGATGTGTTTTTGCTTTAAAATATAAGTTGTCCTGCGTTTACACCGAGCGTCTACAGTCCTCTGTAGGGTCAGGACACCTAAAATGGAGACTTATGGAAAGGCTGAGTGTTGACCATGTTTTGGTTTGAAACGTCTGGACGGGCAGAAACAGGAGCTTTTGCAAATGATGACACACTTCTTGAATACAACATTTATGCCTTAAATACTAGAAGTTAAAGTATAGATTATAATTGTAATTTTTCCGACAGATATCATGATTTGATTTCTGATTTATTTTTAAATTCACTGAACCTTCGTTTTGTGGTTCCTGGCCCATTTTTACTCATTGTGGTCTCATTTTTTCATTGCAATATAAAGTCCTGCACCTCTATGGAAACAGTATAACTATGAGGAGAAGGAGAGAGGAGTCAGAAATGTCCTCTGTGGAGCATGACAAAGTTAGAATACCATAAATCAGAAAAAAAAAAGGAAAGCAGATTTTTTCTTTAAAATTTATTTGCCAACAATGTGTGGAATCTGGTACAAATTAGTAAATTTTTTGCAAATTAAAAGGGGAAAAAAGTAGAATAAAGTGATTTTAATGAAATATAATTTTAACCTCAGATTTAGTTGAGTCTGTCACACAATCAGGCAGTATGAATTTGTAAAACCGCTGACACCTTCAACTATTTTAATATTTAAATGAATTGGTGTGCTTAATGTAAACACACAAAAGTCTGAATACCCCGATTGCAGCATCTTAAACATGAATATTTTCGAGTTATATTTTCGATTATCTTCCTCCTCTATGACAGTAAACTCAATATCTTTGTGGTGTGGACAAAACAAGACATTTGAGGATGTTGTCTTGGGCCTTGGGTAAATAACTGACATATCAGTAGACAATGAAAAGAACTGTTGGCGGGTATAGGTGTATGTATGGTTATTGCACGGCTACATTATCCAGGTGTACCTACAAAAGCTGCCACTAAATCAAAGAGATGGGAGTCAAATAGATCGTTTATAAATGTAGTTTATTTTTCCGGCTAAGTCTAAGGCTCACATTTTAGCTGTAGACAACATAAACGCAAAGTAAGAAGTCATAAAAAGTGAACAGCATTACAGGTGATCAACTATCTTTACTACGACCACAGTCTAGCTCCTGGTGAGTGGCTGAGCGATGTCCGGCTGCAGCTGTTCCAAGTGAGGAAGCCGTTCCACCACTAGATTACAGCGACGGTATGCACTCAGCATCCTCAATCCAGATGTTGGAGCCGGGAGAATGAAGGGGCTTGAAGTGGCGGAAAAGCGGACAGGCGGGATGCTGTATGACCAGTTTTTCGGTCCCGACCTTTGGACCTCACCTCTTGGCCTTCTTCTCCTTCATGATCTTCTTGCTCTCCTCTCTCCTGCGCTTGTTGACGGGGTTGCGCGGGTCGTAGATCTCGAATGTGTCCTCGTCCTGCATGTTGGCATCCTTGACTTTTCTGGTTTGCTCATCAAACTGCAGAACATGGCCCATCCTAAATCAGACGGAGAGAGGTGGAGAGAGTTCAAAGAGTGGCAGCGGAGGATCTCCTAAATCACCACTGTGAAGAACTTTTAGCAAGAGGCCAAGCTCTTTCTGCTTTGAGCAGTTTGATAACAAAATTACTGTAAGAACAACGGAAAAACATTCATTTGAAATCTGATTGTTTTCCAGATGCTAATCTTAATGATCAATGTCAATCTTCATTTAAGGTAAAAACAAAGCAGATTGAAGTGAATAAACTGAGCTGGTAAAATGATGAATGAATCACAAACAGAAAAACACCAAAAAATTTCAAGCATCTCACAATAAAAGTACCGTATCTCATTGGGTTTGTCCTGCTTGTGCTAAAAGCTGAGATAAAGCCAGTCTGTAAAAGTCTGTGAACTATTACAAAGGCATCACCTTCTTGAAATTCTAGGAAAGAGAGACCAGTGAGACTCCTGAGAACCTGAAACCGTCATAATCCGACAAACACGCAATCAGCGCGCAGACACAACACAACTAAGACCAGGTAATCACAGCAATTAACAAAACCCCTTAACAGGAGTCATAAAAAAACAATTAACAACTGAACAAACATGATTACAGGAGTCAAAAACACCAGATAATGACTTTACGGTCTCCAAAGGGTTTGAAAGAATCCAGTTTGAGGGCAGATTGCAGTTCATCCCATTTAAAAGGTGCTCAGAAACTCTTTCTGCTGAGGTTAGTTTAGGAAGCTTTCAAAGTAGAGCTTTATTGGCAGATTTATAGATAAATATGAGAGGAATCGTCCCTCCTAACATGACTAAGTTTAGTTAAGTTTGTGACTGATCATTAGTTAAGCAGCAGGGTTCCTTCACGTTTTCCATTTTAAAGCACCACAGTTTTCAAGACTCAAACTTTCAGGATTCTCTGTAGGTTTCTCAGACCATACCTGACAACCGGTAACATGTACGCCACACTGTGATTGTGAATGCTGTTTTATTGGGACACAGGGTTTGTCACATGTCTATTTCATGAGGCAGGTGTGCAGGAGAGAGACGAGTATTTCAAACAGACTTCGCGCTCTGTCTTACTTGCAAAAATACATTTTCCAGACTCTCTTTTCCTTTCTCGATACTGAACCCAGAACTGGAAATTAATCAAATCTGATTCGATACTTTTCCGGACTGCGTAAGATCCGTGTTCACGTGTTCTGTAGAAACTGTGATTACAGAGTGACTTGCTCACTCATTTCTACTTTTTTATTTGAAATTGTTATTTTGAGAAATAGCAATAAAGTTCCATTGTTTTTTTTGACCACTTGCGTGCAGCGTAAATAGATGTAATCATAACATCAAGCAAATGATTTTATCATCTTATTGTTGATATGGCAAACATGAGAGTAAATAATTTCTGAAATATTACGTACTTTATTATGCTAACTGTGTAGTCGTTACTTTGCTGTTTGGCAAGCAGTAATATTTTTTCTTCAGAGGGCCAAAAAAAAAAAAAAGATTAGCTAAAGAAGTTTAAAATGCTCCACAGCAGGATAATTCTTTGTGGGTTCATCAGTTTTACCTGTACACAGTCATATAATCCGATGTGAATATAAAAACAGTGATTAATGCAGCTTTAAATTTATTTATAGACTAAGTCCTCATTAAAACAAACAATTCAAAACTTAATTTTAAGTAATAAGCTGGAATAAACCCCAAATATTTCCAAAATACTGTGTAGTGCTGCCTGTGGGAAGCCAATATACAGCCATGTTAAGCCTAGGTCACACAGTGTTTTGACCACAGACTTTAAGCCCAACAGGAATTTAAAGACACAGGGGTCGCCAGACAAAAATGTTAAAACATGATTGCAAGTCTCGTTTGTGATTATATGACCATTTAATCCCCCTATATAAACTGCAGGTAAATCTACTTAAAGAAAAAGTGTCATCCCGCTCACAGTCTGAGACATCAGCTAAACATCCTGAAAGAAAACCTGGTCCCCAGAGAACAGACACTCATGTGTCTTTCATTTCCCCTGTCAGTTTCTCTTCCTCCAAACACAGATTAAAGAATCAGAGCATTCCTCGCAGGAGATAGCAATGTCAGGCACTTTACTGATAGAACGCTGACAGGATTACTTCAGCTGCTGTATGAAAGCTGTCGGGAAATCTAACAACAAAACAGACCCTGTCGTTTCGTCAGTGAGCTACGTCCTCGTGTGTCCACGTCTGAGAGGAGAATGAGGAAGATGTCGGATTTTGTTGTGGACGGGGAAAACCCGCTGACCGAGACAGCAGCGTGGCGGGAGGGAAGGAAATGTCAACCACTTTCATTTAGACTGAATTATCTCAACCACTACAGGATGGACTGCCACGAATTGTAGAGATTTATGGTCCCCAGAGGATGGACCCTCATGACTAACTTTTCCTCTAGTGCCTTCATGAGGCTGACATGTGAGTGAGATTCATCACAACAAAAAGATGGACTTCCATGGCATTTTTGATCTGATCTCTGAAAGTTGATGTTTTAAAGCATCCCCGATTTGACTGAGATCCTTTCAGTCTGACAGCATGAGCTTTGCTTGTGGTTAGCCGATGAATAGTCTCACTTTGCTGGCCCTTTCTGTAATTGCTTTGGTCCTGGAGCTGTACTAAAATCATTTCATAGCTACATGGAAGAGTCACTGATGATTAAACAAAGCTAAAATGAGCGGCTAATGGCTGGCTTACGAGGTGTGTCAGAAAAGCTCCAGGACTGATGTCACAAAAGATATACATCAAATCCAAACTACAAACTAAAGGTTTTCCCCTTCCAAGTCATCCCCCTGGAGTCTAACACTCTTTCCCAGCCTTCTCTGCCACGCCACCATGCACTCCTGGAAGGATTCTTCCGGATCCTCCGCAGCTCCGTCGTCACAGCCATCTGATGTCATCTACGTCTTCAATACGGTCCCCTTAATGACACCTTGAGCTTGGGGAAGAGGAAAAAATCCGACGGAGCCAGGTGGGGTGAGTGGGGAGGTTGCTCCAGCACGGAGATGTTCTTCTCAGCCAGGAACTGTCAGATGCTCAGGGCATTGTGAGCAGGTGCCACAACTCTCGCCTCTTTTTGCACACTGAACGAAGCAAACACCGCAGGATCTCTTTGTAGACGTGCTGGTTGATCGTCTGAAGGGGAAAACTGGTAGTTTGGGCTTGAAATATATGTTTCACCAGTCCTGGAACTTTTCTGACACACCTCATATACCCACAGTCTACATCTTGTGAGTCAGACGAACAGATAAGGGAAGCTAAAACCGGAGGTGCAGCGATACTCTCTGTTTCTGGCTGAGCCTTTCCCTGTAAGGAACACTGCCTTCTGGGTAACCTGTGTGTTAAGTAGGTCTACTGTTGTCAGAAGTGAGACATCGGCAATGCTGTACATTTATTTTCATTTGTCATGCTTACACGTTGAGTAAATTCAAATAAAATAAAGGGACCTGTTATTTATTTTTATCTTTTATTTAGTGCCTTCTTCTTGCCAAAATTTTAGTAAATCCAACAGTTTGTTGATGACCACATACCTGCACAGCTAGTGACATTCCTATCAGCCTGATGTTAGTGTTAGTGCTACCTGCAAGATGTCAGCATGCTAGAGGCCAAGTCATGGTTTCTGTATGTCTGATGAAAACTTTTAAAGCAAACAGTGGAAGGACAAGCTGGTCTGGTCATACTACAATAAAAATGATAGTCACACTGTTTATCATACTGAACCCTGAAGAACACACAGGGCTCTGGTGGATGTTGTTAAAAGGCTGGGACTGCACCGTTACAGGACACACTGTAGCAGCAAGTTACAGATTTGACTGTTGGTTGGACATAACAGGATTTCTGGAGAAATGAAAACTTCTCACCGTGTCTGGGATCCCTCGATGGAAACCATGTACAAATCAAAGCACCGTCAAAGGTCAGCAGCAGTTACTTTAATTACAATTCAGTTAATAAGATTATAAAGGCGTAAATATTGAAAAATCTCAAAGGGCTCCCAGCCGAACCTGAAGGACCAGGGCAGATCACAAACTCTATGTCATGTGGACCCTTGTGGACAGGGGACAGTATGAGATTTTCCTTATGGTACATGTCCACAATGCTGCTTCCCAGCATGGGACATTTGCTCTTCAGCAGAGAACCACTACAAGCTGCATCCTCCTACAGCCGTGCAAACACTGACTGCACCTGATTGGACAAATGCTTCATTCAGGGGCTGTCTGCTACTGGATTTAGACTGGACCAGTCTGGCAACCCCTTAAGATACTTTATGTTATATTGTAAATACTGTTTACCAAAATGTGTTTCTGAAAGTATTTCTTTAGATTGATAAAGGTCTACAGGTGTCAAGTGTCAGCTGGATGCTCCTAATTTGCATAAAGTAGCGTAGACCTCAACTTTATGCAAAGCAGGCAACGTGATGTCTTTTCTCTCAAAACGTATCACAACTCTACCAGAATGCATTGTATGGCTGCTTGCAGATAATAAACAGGGAGTGTAGAAATGACAGATCCTGTGGACGTGTACAACAGATCACACGGATGGTGAACTTTTTTGAGTTCTGTGGTATTTTCTTAAGAAACTACATTAGAACTTGGGTAGACCTTGGTCTTTTGATTTCTAAAAACAATGTTATGATCTTTGAACCTTTCCTTTTGAGAGTCTTATCTGCGAAAAAACATACTCAGCTGAGCTTGAGCTGTATTTACCTGGTGTGCAGATTGTGCTCATGTTCGACCTATTTGCAATAAATAAAGAAACTTGAACATATTGCCCGCCGTGTACAGCCTGTGCTATTCGTCTGCTCCTTTCTCGATGCGTTACTGTGTCGGTCGGTGTGTGCGCGCTCTGCACTCTCTCCTGTGTTCATTTGAAATCGGCAGGAGTTGTGACAGCTCATCTAGAATGTCATGGCTAGACTCTGGCAGACCCTGAGGACTCCTGCTGGGCGAGCGGGCTGCCTCTGATAATTTGTCTAGCAGTCTCGGTGATGACAGCCCGCCGGTCGTACAGCCTCCGAGCCGTACAGCTCTGAAACGTGATGTGGAAGCCCAACGTTCAGGGCTTATCAAAACCACTCTGTGCTGCCATGATGCGAGTCTACAGAAGCCTTTCCTCAATTTATTTTTCTTGCTTTTTTTATTTTTATTTTTTCACTTGAGTAGGGGGTGGGAATTAAGGAGCACAGGAGGGATGGTGAGAGCAGCAGCGGCTGTTTGCATTGAGAGAGTGGACTCTGTGAGGTTGTGTGTGTTAGCAGAGGAGGAGGAGGAGGAGGAGGAGGAGGAGGGGGCTATAGAGGCAGAATTTGTAGACACAGACACAGATGGAATAGTTTACCTCCTCTGGCCCAGACTTGACTTCCAATGTCTGACCTGTTGTAACCCACATTCTGTTCGCAGTGCTCCTAGAGTGGCACAGACTTCCCACTGGTGTTTTTCTAGGACTGCTATGCTACTGGCCCCGTCCCTCCCCTCTCACCATACCTGGCGGGGGAGGCACAGTGAGGTGTCTACAGCCGGGAGAGGCTCCGAGCGCTGGCCAGGGCTTCTCTCAAATTCATTAGGGCCCCCACACACAGACACTTGAAGGGGGCTTCTCGAGACTAATAGCAACTACAGATTTTGTTATTCTAAATCTCTCGCGCAGACACTTTGCTCAAATTCAAACACATGGTATTCATTTCAAACCCTCGCTCTGCGCAGTTAGACTTTGAGATCTTTGGTGAAAAACAGAATATGAGAGGAAAACACAGCGTCAGGGCTGATTTCCTGATGGCCAATCTGGTGGCTGTGGGTTGAAATCCCAACTTGACACACACACACGTGTACAACTTGAACTTTCACACACATTTATCAGAACCTGAAGTGAGCTTCAGATCTGACAGAGGCCAGGTTCATCATGTCCAGTACAAAGAGGGTTTTTTTTTTTTTTTCCTTTTTCAGATTTACTCTCTCATTTATGCCGCTCATGTTATTATAATAAATGTTTTCTTTTAGTGCTCACCATGACAGTGACTGGCAATAGGAATGACATAATGTAAACTCAGCAGAGGATAATAAAAAATAACCTTTCGGTGCCAACTTGTCATGCTTGAAACTCACCGTCCACAAAATAGTGTGTTTGCCAAACTGCTTCTTGAACTCTCCAGGAGTACAGGACTCTGTTGTGCTGCTCAGAGCTCCTGCTAATATTTGCTACAGTGAATAGTGTCAGTGATTTAGAGCTTATACAGTAAGCTAGTGAACTTTTTCCAGGGGACACAGTTATTTAAACATTGTAAACTTTGCATAAAATACTGACAAATATGTTCTCTTAATGAGTTGGTTAACAGGATAATTATTAGGTTGGTCTGAAATGACTATAACTCCAGATAAAGTAGCTAACCCTATACAGTAAAGTACTATTATACTGTGTCGAACTGAAAAAAGAAATTATGAAAAACTACATCTAAATGAAAGTCTAACAATCTGACATTCAGTCCGTTTTTAAGCATCGCCGCACCCTTACGCATGTTTTTTTTTTTTTAACTGTAAACTAAATTATATGTTGCTAGTCTGATAAACAGATCAATGCTAGTGCTAATGACTGATGTAGTGATATTTCTACAACATATCTAATGTTTAAAAGGTTCCATATGGTGAATATTCATGTTTATATAGTACTGAGGTTTTTATAAACTTGGAGATGTAAAATAAAAGCTGTTAAGACATGAAGACGTTTACTTCTACCATTCCTCAAGTCCCCCCACAACTGATTTGCAGCTGTAAAACCAGTAGAATTTGACCAAAGTACAGCCTACCAACATACACCAATAGCCGCCAAGCTCAGGTTTCTTTATTGTCTAGAGCTGCTTCTGATAACTCTAAAATGTCTCAGCCACTAGCAACGCTCACCACATGTTCTGCTGTTGGCTGCAAGAGCGAACAGGAGAGTCATTATGCACTCCCAACATCTAAGAAACTGAAGATCCAGTAGATTACTTTTTATTTTTTAAATGACGGTACTACCAACTCAACAACAGGAAATTACTGAGTGTTCGTGCACTGCAAGCTAATGTTACCCTTAACTTAGATATAATGCTCACAGGTCAGATCTTTGTGTAAACTGTAAAGCCGAGGGACGTTCAGAGATGGTGAAAACAAGACTAATTTGAAACCAATAAACAAGGACTGTGTTGGTTTCTGTTTTCATGTCGCCTGCTGTACTTTAGTTTAAACTAGCCGGTGTTTACATCTGTTTGCTTCTCTCTCAGTCTCTGTGCTCACATATACTGCAATTTATATATTGTTCTGTTTTCAGACAAGGGAACAAGTATGAAATAGTGACTAAAATGCAGCTTACTAAGATTACATGTTGACCAGCAGTCACCTTAGAGCCATTTCCAAGCTGTGGCCTGCACCACTAAAACACTGGTTACATAATCGCAACATTGTCTGAGAAACTCACCAAACACAGGAGTTAAAAACAACAGCTGTGCTGTGAATCTGGTCATAATTAATTGTAAAATAACTATGAGGGCGATAGAAAGTCCTGGTCTGGCACACTCATTCACATTTATGTCCACTGTGGTGCATTCAAGTGTTTTGCTTGGTCAAGCACAGAAGCAGGAGAGTCTCCTTCCTGTAGGGGGCGGGGTCAGCAGCAGTTCAGCTGCATTTAAAGCTACAGACACTGAAACCACCTGTTTAGAACTGGGCTTGAAATTAAAAAAAAAAATAAAAAATAACACCTTTTAGTTAGGGGTGAGCAACCTACCTCTCTCAGGCCCACCCACGAGTGGTAGTCAGAAACCATGTTGCTAAGTTAGACAAGTTAAAGAAAAATGACAAGAACTGTAGCTAGATCAGATGACTTTAAAGCTAGCCTTTCTTGTCACCAAGTGGAAAATATAATTCCAACATTCTTTCCCATTTTAGCTTTGTTTGGATCTCCACCAAACTGAGAAAAATTTCTGGCGCTTCAGCTGCTAAACGCTCGACTATGTTTACGATCTAGAAGCTAACTATCTGTCTGCTGTTTGCTGCTAATCAGGCTAAAGTCAAAGTTGATGAGAGCAGTGAGAGTGATCCAAGAGAGTAAAGCTGTGGACTGCAAAACCAAACAATGAGCTGAAAGTCAGTGAAATACTCTGTTGAGCTATAGAGAGTTAGGTGGTAGCAGGACCAGACCAGATACCTGTTGGATCCATCAGTGTAACTGCATGGAGATGGTCATGATACGACCCAAACTCCTGAACCATAAGATCAATGACAGATCTTACAGATTCAGCGTGACTCTGCCAATATATGGCTTTTTGGATGAATAGTCATGAAAAAACTGACATCTCAAGAATTTATGTTTTCCAGCTGGAAAACGGGACCACTGACAGTGAAGCGAGTGCTGCTGGTGCTGGATTACTTCAGCAGCAATGATAGTGAGAGTGCTGCTGTGCCAAATGACACACAGATCCGGCCTCAAGTGCTATAATAAACAGGGATAATGAGGCTGATGAGGATGGCCAGCATCTAAACAGGGGGAATGTCTTGCTGTGTTTATTACTGTTTTTCTCCTGGACAGAGTCAAATGTCGTGCAGTCAGGATGGACTGCTGCAAAAGAATCTTGGCGTCAAAGCTTGAACTGCCATGTTTCATTGTCATCTTAGAACTATTTCAGAAATACGAACAATCTTAACTTTTCAAAGGCACAATTTTGCACACTTTAACTGATCTTGCTTAATTCCCAAATAAGAACTTGCTTCTATCAAAGAGCCTTGTCGAATTTTACTTTGAACTGTCTTTTATTTCTTCTTTTTTATTGTTTTTTATACACCAAATTGTGTTTTTATGCGTCATTTAGAACTTGATGATGTTATGCTTTTTGCTGCCCACTTGGATTTCAAAACATGCGCCATAAATAAAGATTACTATTATTATGTTATTACTTTTATAAGGCTGGGCTATGATCAGCTACATGTCTGACTTTGCTTTATCAAATGGCAAATAAATTGAAAGGAAAATCAAAAAAATTCCAAGGCACTGTCTCTTTCAAGGTAATTCTAAGGTAAAGATGTAATTTCAGCATTCAGCGTTGTCAGGGAGACAAACAGACCTCATGGAGCCTGCTGTCCTTCTGTCGTGGTGTTCCACCAATAGGAAGCTTCTCTCTCTATTACATTATTTTTTTTCTGTAAACATGACCATGTAATGATAATAAATGCTTTTTAAATGTGAAAAAGAAAGCGCATTAGAATTATTTTTTAGATTTTTCAGTCTACATGCATCTAATTCAAAGAGCACCTCAAACTCATTTTGAATCCACATATCACGCTTCCATTCTCAAATGCTTCCACTATAATGTAAAACAGCAAAATAGAAATATCCCCCTTATATATCTTAAATGGTATCAGGCTCACTGACCATCCTTTGTCGTCGTCCTCTGCCAGCTCCTCCACGTCCTCCTCTGGAGCATCGGTGATGGCAGATGACAGCTTTGTCTTGAAGCGATTGAGCAGGGCCATTGTCTGCCATGAAAATCAGACATCTTTACATGTTAATCCTCACAGAATCCATAACACATCTGCTGAAAAGTTTTGTATTTCAGTAAATAATGGGCACATGTTGAGTTCTTGTACCTGTGCTTCTCTGTTTGAGCCTTTCTTCAGCTTTTGTTTCCTGAGCTCTTCGTACTTCTTCCGTCCCTCCAGGTACTCAGCCACGGCCTCACTCGCTGGCTTTTTTTCCACTTTAGAGAAACAAGAGCAACATCGCTGCTGATTACTTTTTATTTGCAGTAGTCAAATTACTATACACAGCTAGGAAAACCACAAAATCAGACTGCTGTACAAAATATCACAAAAAAAAAAAACAAAAAACGAGAAATGCACAGAGATCACAACCATCACAAACACATTTTAAAATGGCTAAAATGTGAACTCAGTCCACTCTGGAGGAAGCTGCACTGGGACCAGCTGCTATTATAATGCAACCCACAAGCTTTTTTCAAAGGTTGCACAGGAGTGTGGCAATAAAGTCAACAAAGAGGCTGACTACTGGCATTGCTGTGTCTGATTTCTGTTGTATTAAAAGTCATTTTCAGACGTGAAATGTAACATCGCTGCTTCATCAGTCTATTCACGTGATGGTATTCTGTCACTGGAAAGAGGTCAGTTTTCAGTTGTTAGTCCTCATAGTAATCAATGAAGTTGCTGTTGTTTTACGTGCATGTTCAAAGCTCTTTCCCTTTGGAGAAACTCACCTGGATCCTGCTGCTGTCTGATGCAACAAGTGTTTAATTGATTCAGAGGAGAAAAACACCTACAAACAGCAGGAAGCAACAAACTAAACTTCAGCTCCTGTTTTGTCAAACCCTAGGTTATGCTTATTATTGTTACAGTCTTTGTTGTCATTGCAGTAAAGTCAGATTTTAATGCACATGGTAATAGAAGTGTAGTTGCAGAGAAAAGCAAACACACACACAAACTTTTGCTCTCTGTGATGTTTTTGGAACAATGTTTGTGCTGAAATGTGGAAAAAAGCCTTCTCCAAATCACTTCACATAACTCGCTTGTGCACGTCTATCGATGAAAGTGACTGCATGCGTTTTAGACCCTTGTTGTGCTGAAAGTGATACAGAAATGTTACTTCATCTGATCTGGTAAGGTTGCCGTCCTGACTTTTACAGAAAAGCAAACAGGGTGCTCATTCAGACATGAAACCAGCACATTCATTCAACAGAAAGGAATGCATGTCTGAAAAAGACTAAATTTAGCAGAGCTGCAGCAAAGAACTTCAAGAACAGGTTCGAAAACATCAGTGTCACTGGCTTGTTGTTATTTGGTTGTTATTCCGTTTCAGTTTTGATTTGGTGGAAGGAAACATGTACTTTTACTGGAGTTTTTTAGATGTCACCCAGGCCCAGTAATTTAGACACAAAGACTAGAAACTGGAGTATTTAAAACTCTTCCCTGGTCTCCCTGATCCATTGAGTCCAAGGTTGTTCATTCTGGCCTCACTGTTGTGTCACTGAACTTGAGGCTGGTATTCAGGTGGAAATTAGCCTCAGGCGTAAGAGGTTGAACCGACTAATTAAATTTAGCTTTTTACAATTTAGGACATGATGTCAATTCATAATTGTGCTTTCAAAGAAACAGAAACCTCTGTCATGTTTAAGTGACTGTATTGATTTTAGATGTGCCGTGTTGTTCAACGTGCAAATTCTTTCCCCACATTTTTGGGTTTTCTGTTACAGCCACTTGACAGATGAGGAGTTTAAAAAATAGGCAGAACATGATCAGAGAGAAAAGATAAAAGCAAGTAAAGCTTGTCAAACTGTGGCAGTTGCTGCCATACATGATCTAAGAACATGATAATAAGAGAGGTGAAAAGAGTTCTCTCTTCTCAGATTGACATGCTCTACGTGAGTCCAATCTGCTGCTGCTCACCTGCATGAAGATGTAGTGGCCCGATGCCCCGACCTAGTAACCCGGCATTTTATCTCACTCACAACTGACATACATCACGGTGGCTAAGTTGTACACAAACCTTACGTAATTGATTGCTCCTGGTCAAGGAAAGACCCATTTCATCTTTAGCAGAAACATGAACACGGTTTAAGAGCACTGAAACTCTAGAAGAAACATTAGCAAACATTTTAGGAGTCTTGTTTTACTTCTAAGATGTTTGCGAAAAGAAAAAAAACTATGATAAACGATATTAAAAAAACAAACATTATTTTTGACAATTCTATCTGATATCAGAAACAGAGATACATGACAGTGAATTGACAGATTTAGTCTGTTGGTCAAACAAAAGACGACATGTGAAGGCAACAGTTTGGTTTTTCACTATTTTCTGACAAGAGGTCGATCGTTTATTGGTCCGACTGATTCTCGGATCTGACATTCTGCATTTTTCCGATTATCAGAATCTTAGTTTCTTTTTAACTGATTCCCGATTCAATAAATGAATTTATAAATGCCCTACTTTGGCTCTGACAAAGATGAGTAGCTACCACTCAGAAGTTTTAGCAATCTGATTACGTGTAGTAGCCAATCAACACTGAAGGATGGATGTTAAAATGTCCTCTTTTAATTATGTAAAGCATCAATAATCAAAGGCATTTCAATGAATTTTTGTGTTGGAGACGGAGATTATCTAAATTTTGACACTAAATATATATTGACTCTAAATATCGGTTATCTGTGTCCTATTTCTGACAACAAACAGGACATTTAACAGAAAAAATAATCTGCAGACTTAACTGATAATAAAAACAATCATCAGCAACCGCCTTCATTTGAATATGAGGAGCAAGAACTGGGCTGGCAGAAACAAATCGTGCAACAAATAAAGAGTTACGAGCTGGTTGTGTGTTAACAGGTGCAGGCACAGAGAGTAGAGTGACGGCGATGTCAGGAACAATTTTCCACCAAACTGTCCTCCTCTGCTGTATGTGTGAAAAATTGTCTCATCATGAATGAAAGCAGAGACAATCAGCGCACTGACATCGGTGTCTCATGCAGCTAATGTGCTCAGACGCTCCGTCTGTGAAGTCACCGAGCAGCAGACAGTGAGCACAGTCTGCTGGCTGCTGCTGCTGCGGTGCTTTCTTTCCACAACAACATGTAATGTCACACACACGTAGCGTCACCTCGCTGAGCCACCTCTGACTGGATGCTCTGACACCTACAGCTGCACCAAATAAATGATGTAACAGAGAAAACATACAAGTCCACTGTTTGTCTTTTAGCTGCAACGTTGTGAGTCGCTCCTATGGGTTTGTCTACACTTTAAAAATTTTATTTGAATGCATGTTTAGCAGTTTTTAACTGTCCCCCCCCCCCACCTAAGAATTTATGGTTTATAGATTCTCCCTGTTTTGTTAAAATTCAGTTAATATCTAGTAAAATTACTGAAAAAAATTAGAATGTACATATTGAAAAAACACAACAAAAAACAGGTCAAAACTGTGCATAATGACCACAAGCAAAAATCTGTATTTTTGCTTAAAGTAATTCATTCTTTTGCAATGTCTGGCAGAAAAATGACACTGCTTTAGCATATTTAAATCAACTAAGAACATTTAAGTTTTACAAATATTTGATATTATTTATAAAAGATGTTACAGTTTTCGAACGTGAACGTTTTGAACAGTGCAAATAATTAAAAAAAACTAACATGTTTATTGAGAGCATCTAATGCAGAGACATTAAATTCAGTGCAGATCAGTAAAGCCCAAACTTAAATTTAAACAATTCATAAACTGAAACAAATGAAGAAAACTTGGATGGGCCATGTTTCATGTAGGGCATCAGTCATTCTACTAACGTAAAGATAAAAACAACAATGGAAACAATGACACGGACAGCCATGTTTGCTCTCTGATTGGGTCTTAACTGTCTGATTCGACGTGCTCCCGTTGCATGACCCTTTTCTGGCAGGCATAGCAGCCTCAAATATGAGTGCTTAATTCAACATGGATGACAAATTACAGGTGTTGCTGACCTTGTTGTCCATGCTGGCAGCTGTTGTGCAGTTGAGGAAACCTCTGGCATGACACACGCACGGTACGGTGCACGGATATTATGCATGGTTAGTGTTTCTGAAAACTGTGCCAAGACATTTGCCTGGATGGAGGTCGTTCTTGTTCTACAACAGTTTTAAATTCAAAATGCTTTAGTGTTGATGTAGCCTGAGTTCAGGGTAAAAACTGGAAATGGGGGAAACTTTTTCCACCTATCAGCACCTTTACACCTGATGAGCTGATTTATTCAGCAGCCATGTTTTGCCTCATTTGGTTTGGTTGTTGCACCTTACTACACCTCTCACCACACTACGACAATATATTCATGGTTACACCAATGCCAGTGATTAACGCACTCCATTTAGCGTATTGCTTCAGTAAATAAATACTCTTTCACTGCCATTTTGCATGTCCATTCCCATTTTTGTCAGTTTATCGTGCAGGTTATGACATATTTGGAGGTTTGTCCACTTTTGAGCTCAGCACTGGCCAAAAGCAAATATGGAGTGTGAGAGATAGTGTGTTTGTTTGCATGGTTTATGGTTGGCAGTGAGCATTTGGCTGTGTTATCTCAATTATATCTCATTTGTCTGCAAAAAGCGAACTTTAAAAAAAGATCAATTGCAGGTTTATTGGAGGTCTATTTTTTCTCTGGGATTAGCCACTGTGAGGGCAGCCAGTAGAGACTCCTGAGAGTTACTGTGCTCGGGCAAGAAATAGTCTTTAATAAAACAAGATTTAGCATGGTCACCTGTGAGCTTAAAACTTGATGTTTATACTCCAGTTTTGAATTGATGCAGAACTTACACCATTGCCTATGCCAATGGACTAGACTGTTGTGAGTACTTATACTTGCACACTGGTGCGCCTGTGATGATCTGCAAGAACACCAAGTTTCTTCATGTACTTTAAACAACAGCGGCTAAAATAAAGCAGATCATGTTGGAGTTAAAGCTAACAAACGTTGAACAATTACTTTTACCAGAATGATTGGAATGCAGAACAGAGAGAAGAAAATGAAACTGAAGTCTACATACAGATTCGTAGAGCTATGAAAACAAGAAAATAGCATATTGTTACATTGGCACAGTATTGACTTCTGTGTTTGTATTATGAGCAAGCCAGATACAAATCCTGCATAGTAGAGCTGACATATCACAATTTGTTTCTTTGCAGAAATTATTACCCTGTGTTCATTCACAATTGTTGTGGTTTGCATCGCTGTGAAGTGTTGGTACATTTCTGGGAAGTCAGATTACAGCGCAGGCTTCAACAAAGGGTTCACATGCATACATACGATGTAGATTTAATGGAAAAGTTTAATTTAAGCATTAGACATGCTCATAAATAGATCTCATCACCTTTGGACGTAGCCAGGATTGCTGGTTCCCCATGTTTCTAGCATTCATATTAAGCTAAACTAACTAGTTATGGCAGTCCTGTATCTATTTAGCATAAAATAACAGTGTTTTCAGTTTGAAGGTTCTCGAACTCTGCTGCACTAAGTTCTGCAACAGAAAGTCATTCCTGCCCACTGCATTAATACTGTACAGTGCAAGGAGGGGAGACTTATCATCTGAGGGACTTTAATCCAGTCTTTAAAATTTAAAATATATATATATGTGTGTGTGTGTGTGTGTGTGTGTGTGTGTGTGTTTTCCAAAATGTCAAACTAATCCTTTATATTAAAACTTTTGGCAACAGTTTAGAGCTCCACTAAAACACTACAGTGGAGTTTTTGAAAAGGTAAAATGACCTGTTTCATTAAATTTCAGCACAAGTTATTTGTACACTGCATTTAGGAGTGTGACAAAATTGAGAAATTCTGGAGGGAGGTGACTGGCTGGATCAGATCCATTTTGTCTGTAAATATTCCACTAGACTCAAAGATGATACTGCTATATTTATAGTCAGCAGATTTCAATCTGAAGAAAGAAAAGAAAACTTCTGCACCTTAGTGCTTGGATAAAGAATATGGCACAATGTATGTCAATGGAGGGAATAACATATATTTTAAAAGACAAATTGGAAGTCTACAAGGATATTTGGAAACCATTTGGTGATTTCATAGGGAGTGATGATATAAAAGAGGTTCTAAACGAGGAAAACCCAGAAAGTGGCACTTGAAGGCCACAGTGATGCTGAACACTAGAGCGAGGCTGAAGTCATGTTTACACCTAATAATATTTGTCTAGTGATAAATCTCTTCATTATTATTATTATTATTATTATTATATCTCTTTAATTGAATTTATTTACCATTGTTTTCTTAGTTATTATTTTGCATTTTTACTCTGTATGGTGCCAACAAACGGTTTATTACTTTGTACTCAGGACAATGACGTGGACGATATTTATATTATCTTCGAATGAAAGAGAGGCTAAGAGAGACAACTTGGTTCTGTGTGTGGGAGGGGTGGGTTTACGTTAAAGAAAAAAAGAAAAATGTAAAACATAGCAAATGCTTTTCTCTGTATGAATGCTGAAAAAAACAATTCAGCCTCAGTTAAAGGTTCTTTCAACACGTTGAAGTTAAAGTATTTAAAACACAAAATGAAATGTTATACAATCTCAGAAACCTGCAGTTCTTCTCACTTCTTTTTGACAGAACTCACTTCTTGTTGTGAACAATAAGCTGTATTTGAGGGGGAAAAAAGTTCATCTCAGGGGAAACGTAACTGAACAACAAAAGCCTTCGGTCCCATGGGACGCTCTGGGGGGGCTGTTATTTAAGAAAACCATGCAATTACTCTTGTTTCTCGAGGCTTTTAGGCTGTTAAACCTCCAAATACTGAGCAATCACTGGAATTTCCAAACATGGCCGTGAAAATCTAAGTGCCACACTTTCCCCACTTCCCTCATTGTCAACGCGGAAGTCTGCTGTGCTGCTCCAGGGGCAACCCCTTTTTCCTCCTGATTTATGAGACCAAGATGCG
Organism: Stegastes partitus; assembly: GCF_000690725.1. Classification (NCBI taxonomy): domain Eukaryota; kingdom Metazoa; phylum Chordata; class Actinopteri; family Pomacentridae; genus Stegastes; species Stegastes partitus. Next base: position 70,310 of record NW_007579372.1, on the reverse strand, counting down.
ATCTCTCTCCATCTCTCCCCCAGTCACCTCTGCTGCAGCCTATGACATGCTGGATGCTGACTGATGATGCCCTGAGGTGCCACACGAGGAACACACATCACCCTCTCCAGCTGTTGTCACTAACTACTATCTTTGAGTTTGATGGCCTTTCTAACTACATTCCTCCCCTCTCCTGTCACCTGGGCTCCAGAGAGCTACAAATCAAGCTGCTGATGTCGTAGCAACCGAAGTCTGTTGTGGATGACAAACGCCTCTTCCATGGGATAAAAGGTTTCCCTTTCTCTCTTAAACAATTAACGGTTTTTAAAAGGAAAGTCAAAGCAGCACGGCGCCGAGCTGTGAGGCAACGTTACTGCAGATCGTCAATCAAAAACACATCAGAAATGATTTGGGCTTTGAAGTCAACACCAGCTATCTATCACCGATTATGCAACAGCAAAGACTGCATGTGAAAATACTCCATAAGTGTCCTGCGAAAAACAACTTCACTGCTCAAAAAACTGCCAGATGATATACTGAGCAGACAAAATAACATGCTAATCTTAATCATGGTAATTGGCATTTCAAATATCACTCTGCTGAAACACGTCGTCTAAATCAACAACATGACTGACAAGGCACCAGTGTAATAAAACACCACCAGCACGCAGGCCTAACCTGTGTAATATCTAAGCGGGATAAAGACTGTTGCCACATCATTTCGAGTGGGTATTGAATGGACAGTGGTTTCAGAGCGGCTCTCTTATTTTTGGCTCTGGTACCCGGCGCCGATGCCAAGAAGGAGAAATCCAGACTACAGGAACATGCTATAATTTATGTGATGAAAACTGACGTGATGACTGTGATGAACTAAAATGTGCGCTTTAGCGGATGAGGAATTCTGAAGAGACAATTTGCTTTTCGCTCCAATCAAGTGTAATGTCGCGCACATGCCAGCCATATGGGCGGCTGCTGGAGGAAGACGATGAGGAATGGGCACCGGCTGACTTCATGCAGACAAACCACTGACGGCATAAAATTACAGGTAGAAAAAAAAGCAGACCGTCAGTGGCATCTGTGAGTTTAAGCACATTTTAGACTGGGAGCAATAAATGACCGAAAAAAGACTGAACTAAATACAAAAAAAGGGCAACTGCTGCACTGTTTTCAAGGCTTTAAGGCTTAAGATAAACATGAAAGAAATGAAAAATGTTTGCTTCATTAGCTGAAACTTGGCCTTAGCCTGAGGGAGGTCAAACATGCGGGAATGTATTGAACAAACATGCAACTGAACACTGACAATGACATTACAAACGTACAAATAGCGTTTTCTAGGTGTTCATATGCACTGCTTTCTGTGAATCTTCATGCTTCATGCCTGAATGACAACCCTGGTAATTTTCTGTCAAAGTAGTGATGGCAATCTTACTAGGTCAGCCCTGGTGATATTTCGCTTTCAACAAGTCTGAACTACATGCAGTCACATTAACACATAGACAAGCACAACTTACATACTTGAAGCTGTGTGAAGCAATTTGGGGCAGACTTTTTGCACATTTTGGCATCAATATTGATTTTTTTTTTTTTTTTTTTTTTAATCACAGGGATCAACAGACAGTGTGTGGTGTGTAAGGTTGGTACAATGTAAATGTGAAATCTCAGTCAGGTTATATTGGCAGCAAAAAGAATAAATGTGTTGTTAATGTGAAGTAAAGCAGCATTTGCTGTATACAGTACATGGCATTTACAGTGATCTTTGATTCTAGTTTGATGAAAGAATATCTAAAAATGTCAGGAGTTACTTGTGTATGCTATTTTATCTTCATTTCTTAATTAAAATTTTGGAGTTTAAAGATTATAGTATTCAATCTTTTAGATCTGAAAAAAAATGTTGATTAACTAATTAGTTGACTGGAGAGAAATCAGTTATCAAGAATTTAATTTGGTCCAGCTTATCAAATGTTAGTGTTTTTTGCATCACTTACGTGATTGAAGTGGAGTTGGAGTTTAGAGCGTTGCCCAAAGAAAACACGCAATGTGGAGACGTCATCTTAGGCTCTGAGACATAATTACTGTGAATCTTGTGACTATTTTTCACTACTTTATAATATTTCATAAAGGCAATGATGAATGACTGAACAGAGAAAATATTTGGCTGATTAAGTGGCAGTAAAAATAATCATTAGCGGTAAAATATTTGAAACTGACGTCATGTGCACACCCATTGAACCTACACTGACCGGTTTAAAAAGCATGCGAGTGAAATGGGACCAGAGGCTGACCTTCAGCTGAGAGGTCAGCGCAGACGCAGGAAAATGATTTAAGGGATGGCGGTGTCAACGGGAGCCTTACTGTGAGTGTGCAGCCCTAACTGCTGCGCAGCTCCTCCAGTGGGATGAGATAAAACGAACCCTCGCCACAGTGTCCGTCTGTGGCTGAGTGGACTTTCAAGATTTACAGCATTTGAACAGACATCCGTCTCCCCTGCAGTGGCCATTGGCCCATGACATCTACGAATTCCATCTAATGGAATTAACTTTTGCTTCCAACACAGAAATGTAATGAGGAACTCTTAAAAGAAACTCCTGCCTCTGGCTAAGCTGCCAGAGAAGCACAAAACAAAGGTCCCTGGCAGAGTTTAAATGCCTTGTAAGATAATGGAGGAGCTTAGGCTAGTTGCCACTCAGTGTAACAATGCAGGGCCTCAAAACTGGAGTGTATAACTGGGTCTTTTAGAGAGTGTTGGTAGAAACAGCTTAACTCTATGCAGATATCACTAGGAGCAACGCGTTAAGTCGGACACACCAACAGAATCTAGTTAATTGTGGTATTAAAATACAATGTAGTGATTATACTGTGTCCTCTTTCACCTAAAATCTTGAACCATTCAGCAGTGAGTCAAGAGTGGGCTCAGTGTCTGTACTTAGAGGCATAAAACCATCAGTGTTTGTGGAGACAAAAACAACGTTTGAGCAATAAAAGCTCATCATGGTCTTCTGTAAATTTTGGCCGGTGGTAATCCCACAGTTAGGCTGCAGAACAGAACCCCCTGCAAGCTATTTTGTTTTGTTGCACAACAATACACACACACACAACCTCAGGCTAACCTCTGTGCCGAAGTGGTTTTTGTAATTTTCAAAAATGTGTTTTAGCATCAGCAAAAATCCAGAGATTGACGGCGTTATGACAGACTACAGTGTGGTAAAGACCCGGAGGAGATTTGGGGGCAGATTTTTACAGAATCACATCAGCCAAAGCTGCAAACTAACAAACACACAAAATGGTTTGATGCGCAACTGTGGCGGTGGCTCAACAATCTTTACCCATGCAATTTTCAGAAAGCTTTAACACAAAAATGCAGACTCCTCGAGGGGGGGAAGAAATAGATGTCTGCAACTAATTGACAAAATCAGAGGGTTGCCTGTCTTAGTGTCCATTAGCAGAGAATGTAGCCGGACCACCCTCTTAGAGAGTTTGCTCACACTTAGAACTGGAGCGGTGAAAGAACACTATTTAAAACAGAATTAAAAACGCATCTCGTTGTGGTAAGATACATGTACAGTGTATCACCAACCACCAATTTACAGTATTTGCTAGTACACAGCCATGAGCACATGCAGGGGGGTAGAAGGTGCACACATACCCTCCTTTACTTCATCTTCTGCAGGTTTGGAAGCTTCTTCTTTCCTTTGCTTTATGGCCTGTAGCTCCTTCTTCAACTGCCGTGCCTCTTTCCGTAATTCATCACTGTGAGAAGAGGAATGAGATTTAAGAACCTAATATATTAATAGTTATACAGGGATGACAGAGCAACATGTTAACATGCAGAAGTCCTCCATAACAAGCATGTAGTGAATAGTTCACACTGACTTCTGTGGTTAAAAAAGCATATACAGCATGTAAAAAAAGTTGCACATCAGCACCTTGAATGCTACTGGTCTTCATAAACAAACATTAATTGTTCTGAAACTTCAAGCTTTTCAAAATGTAATGTTCATGCCTAATTATGTGGGCATATAAAACAAACATAAAAACCCTCTGTGGAACTGTCAGAATGAAGAATGTACATTAAAAGCTTGTGTTACCCCAATAAATTTAATGGAGGTGTAATAAAATAATTGTTCCCACCTCCAGGCTCCTGGAAAGCACTTGAAGTGGTGTCGAGCCTGAGCAGACTCAAGTGAGAAAATACCAGTGTGTTCTTGTGTAGAGATGAATAGTTGTAGCAGCACTAATTAAAGCTGGAATTCTAACTTATTAAAATGCTGTGATCTCAATATGGCAACATTTATTTCTACATGTTACAGTTTATCATCATATTCTAATCAAATACAATCAGAAAATAATATATTTCAAGTCACAAGTAAGGTTAAAATGCTGGCTGCAATATCCAAAGTCAACAAGTCAAGGCCAACAACTCCAAAGTCAAGATCAACAAGTCCCAAGTCAAGATCAA
>NW_007579372.1:48027-65570 GCF_000690725.1 Stegastes partitus | reverse complement strand
TTTTAAAGCAAGTCCAACAAGTGCCAAATTATGCCCCAAAGGAAGGCCAACAACTACCAAGTCAAGATCAACAGATCCCAAGTTAAGTAGTTAAGTGTCAAGTTAAGTTCCAGGTCAAGGCTAATAAATCTCAAATTTAGCTTCATGTCAAGCAAACAAGTACAAAGTTAAGTTCCAAGTCAAGACCAACAAGTCCTAAATGAAGCTCCAAGTCAAGGTCAATAAGGCTCAAGTTAAGTTCCAAGTCAATCCATCAATAGCAAATTAAGTTCCAAGTCAAGGTAAGCAAGTCCCAACTCAAGAGATGCAAATCTCAAATCCAAGTCCAAAATGAAGACAGTGAAACAGGTTTCAAGTCAGGTCTCAAGGAAAGACCAATGACTTTCAAGTAAAATCCTCAAGTCATACAGACAACTTCCCAGTCAGGTCACAGGTCAAGACCAACAAGGTCCAAGCCAATACCAGAACTAAGAACATCAAGTCTAAAGTCAGAACCAGTAAGTCTAAGTTCCTGGTCAAGGCAGGCTTGTCTCACGCCAAGTCCAGAAGTTGGTGTTTCACGTCATAAACAAGTCTTTCTGCACCCATCACAAGATGTACTACTACTCTAATGTTCATGAGTGAGAAGTCTTTGGTGTCACTTTCAAAGCAGTCTTTTTTTATTTTTTTATTCTGGCAAGTCTTCAGACATTAGATTAATTACTTAAATCCCAGTCATGTGACTCATGTCCAAAAAAACACATTTAATATGCATGTAAATCAGAGGACACTACTTCAGCTTTGTGCATTTAACTACATAAATGCTATTCCTATGACACATGGAATACAAAATGCTGTCAGTGGCAGGAGTAATAAAAAACTTTATACTTCCTTCGCTCAAGTGGCACTACATTAAGTATTACAGGCAGTGCTCATGGCCAGCCACCCTTATAAAACCTTTAACTAGATGAAAGTGGCAGGCCAAGGCACATCCTTGCTTCCTTGACTCAAGGTAGTGTCCCTTTTGGCAGGTGGCCCGAAGCCCAGCTCATACAAGGCCAGCAACGCTGATCATTGTTCCCTTTCGCATGACGGAGACTACTGCCAGTTGCAAGCAGATATGTTATGTTAGGAAATGATAATATTTTTGTACTGCCTGACAGCTCTGTTTTCATCCCATTCACTTGCACAGCCACAAAGCGCAGGTAAGCTGCACAGTCTGGGCCCCTGGCCTAGAAACATGTGAGGCATCTCCAGACCAAACAATGGCTGCTTTTGTTTCTTACATCTGCTTCTCTGCACTGACATTCATTTTTATCCTTTTCTTTCCTTTTATCTAAAACTTTGATTCTTCTATTCGCAGCTCATGATACACTTCTCTAATTCTCCAACGTTGTCCGTGGCAAAGCACTGAGGCATCAAACCGAGTGATATTTTAGCTGTAAGTGCCTTGGCAAATATTAACAGCTGTGTCTGACTTGATGTCATGTCTCTTCCTTGTTAGCTTCGCTGGTTCTTCTGAGGATACACATGAGGAATCAGTCAGACATGCAGTTGTTAGTCCTCTATTTTCCTGAAGAAAAAAAATGTTGAATCCAGACTGAGCTGCCAGAAGCAGAACTGGTTGGCAGAGTCAGACTCTGTCTGCTCGGCTCTGTCTAGCAGCAATGACAACAAACCTCTTTTTTTTAAGCACACATTTTACATACAGAATTGTAATGCGACACAGATGTGAAAACCCATAGGTGGGCAAAATAACATGATTTAAAGACTACAGCTGCCATTCACAGTCCCGCATGAAGAAGGGATGAAATATGGTGAAACTTGTATTGTCTCTGTGCTAGTATTCTCAGAACAAAGCAGAAAACAAACATCTATAAAAAGAAACCGTAGACTAGGTAGGAAGTTTAAAATCACGGCAGTGTGTGTGCAAATTAAATGAACATTAAGCCTGTGAGTCGGTGGTTGTCCATATTTAAAGTAGAGCTGACAGAACTGATCAGTTAGTTGTCACTGATTTATTAATTTGCTTACTGTTCTGTGAATCGATTAATTGGTTTGAGTCATGTCAATTTTCTCTGGTTTCTTCCCTCCTCTATGACAATAAAGTGAATATCGTTGGGTTGTGATTTGTCTTGTCAGGCTACATTTTGCACCATTTTAGAGACCAAACAACTAACTGATTAATCGACTATAGAAGACTTACAAAAGACACATAAAATAAATGAAAAACCTAACGATCACAAGCAGCAGAAAATACTGCTTTCATTTCGGCCTCCCATCATGCAACTTTGTGGTAAAGACTTGTACCCTGCGGTGATTTTCACAGATTTTATGTGTAAAAATTTGCGGAGTTCCCCTTTAGTGGAGCTCACATGGCAACAGAAAGAACTTAAGTTTGATACCTGCTGCCTGAATTTTTATGGCTCAATCTGTAGCAAACACTGTAAAATGATGTTATGTGACGACGACAAAACTCTCACCATGCTAGCAAAGGCAAAGACAGACCGAAAACTGCATTAGCAAAGACGAGCAGCAGCCATGAGTAGACATGAAACTGGATTATTGCTCACAAACAGCATTAAAAAAAGCATAAAGACAATAAGATTTATTGCATGAACGTGTATGATAGTGCAATTACCCATTAAAGATAAAAAGTATGACTTGAGGCTCTTGCAGGAACATCATCCAGGACTCCTCTCTGGGACTGAGAGCTACATTGCTTTACACTTCTGTTCTTGGGTGAGGAACACCTTGGACTGACTGATCATTTTCTGCCTGCCTTGACACGCTGCCATTTGGAAAACAAGAGATGTATCCAAGGCAACAGTCGAACAATCAGCCCCTCAGCCAATAAAGAGAAAAGAGGCCAGAAAGGACAGGAAAAGCCCCAACAACACCTGTTTGGACACACCTTAAGGCTCAGCAAATTCCTACCGAGACCCTCACATCACAGCACTACAAATTATTTTGTTTCTGCACACATTGACCAGACTGAAAAAAATCACATATTGTTTGTCTAAACAATGTGATCACATATTTCAGTCCAGTCTGGCTCATATTTGATTTATAATCTTATATAGATGCATAATCTAATATATAGTGAATAAGGATAACAATATAAAAACTCACAGAGCAGAGGTTGTTGAACCAACTCTGTAATGGAGACAGTTTTTATGAACACCCAAAATATCTTCGGCTTTTTGTTAATTAGCTGAAGTAAACAGTCAATCTACTGATTAGCTGATTAGCTCAGTGGCAACTGTTTTTATTCATCTGATTGATGAAGTATATTTAAAAGCAACAAATGCCAGAAGCTGTTTGGCTCCAGCTTTTAAAATAGGGTTGCAACTAACAATTATTTTCACTGCTATGTTTCCTAGCAACCAGTTCAGACATTAATTTCTTCACTAGGCAAGACATTCCTTAAGTTTTAATGGCACAGTCCAATCAGGTTCAGAAACTTATTTTTGTGAAACAGGCTTGTAGGTTGTAGAACTTCAAATTTATTGATGAATTTACAAATTTTTTTCACCATTTTCTCACATTTATAGACCAAAAAACTAATTGATTTGTCAAGAAAATAATCAACAGATTACTGACAATGGAAATAATTGTCAGTTGTAGCCCTATTTATGACTGAGGTTTAATTAAGAATAAGAGTTTATTCAGTGCTGGTGAAGAAAACACCTGAAGAATGGAATGACGGACAGAAGAAGAGGAGAGTGCCTTCTCCCTATAAATATCTATTCCTTTTCTGCAACAACCAAAGAGATCTTCCATCTGTCCGCTCACTCACAATCTGCCAGCAGGAGAGGAAACTTTGATGGTCATTTACAGAAATAAGGCCAATCATAGATTGGAAAGCGAGTCATCTGTTGTCATTTGTTGCCAGATAAACAAACCTAAACTGGCAAAGCTCGATACATTCTGAATCATTTCTGTGACTCCCTGCTAGTCCCTGTGGCCTGACTCCTCTCGGGGGTTGCCAGCTACTGTCACTCCATCAGAAAATTCAAAAAATGTGAAAACCAGAGAGCTGTGGATGATTAACTTTTCATAAAGAAAGCATATGAAGTGATTGGCAGTAGACCAAGTACTCTCTCATGATTCAGAATCTTGCATTTAATACTCCAGTGTCTGGCAGGAGTCTGAGGTTGACACAAGAATTCGACAACCTTAAAAATAGTACAGTGATGACTGTATGGTTCATCAAAAATTCAATAGTTTTCCAAAATGTACAAGCAGGCGTACTTGCCTTTTTTGGATTTCTTTGTATTCTCATCCAGCCTTCAAGTGACTTTAAGAAATGTAAATACTGATAAAAATCAAATGGTTTTAAGTTCAAATCTGGCCACAGCATGATCGCAACGACTCAAATGTGTGTCTAAAAGTAAAATTTAACACCTAAGTCTTGTTTAGAGTAAGTACACCACAAGGATGGCAGCAGCAGCTTCTCCCTGCTTTGGTGGATTCGGTCCAGTATAAGGACTGAACAAGTGATGTGGATGAATGTGCTAGAATAACAAGGTGGATGGGTGAACTCCCCTCAGGGGGCACTCCATGGCTTGGTCAAAAGCCAAGGAGAACTGTGAGCCGGAGTGGAGGAATCCAACCTCAACACAGGAATTTGCATGACTTTGCAGAGCGATCTAGACCAACACATTACCCACGCAGTGGACCAAGGTTCCTCTTTTAGAGAGCCTCATCCGCCTCACGATCACTGGCTAGATCTTTTAGCCTTCCACTAGTTTGTCACGTTGGAAAAAAACTCATTAATCTTGTGGAATCTCAAGTGCATGAGTTACATTTAGTTGTGAATCTTTTTATTCCTTACAAACATTTTAGTTGTTTGAGAGCATGAAACACAGTCAATGTGCACACTGTCAAATGCTGACATTGATCGCAGTCCAAGTGGTGTTCTGCTGCTTTTTTATTCACTTTCAAGTTTAACCCCCACATCCTAGATTTGCCTTGCTGTCTGGAACTGTTTCCAGCGAGCAAGTAAGTGCCCCATATGGGGCAGGCATGCTACAGTGGGCCAGAGATGTGTAAACCTGGCAGTTCCAAAACATACACAGTCCTGCTGCCAAGAACTGGATTATCTCAAGCAGTTTTCTGCACAAACGCAGCGCCGAATGCTTTCTTGATCTCTGCAACCTTTCCCTGAGAACGCGCTGGGTTATGACCGATGACAAGAGACAGGTGCAGCCAATTAATACGCAGTGACATGGCGTCTGGGGTACGGCCGCTTGGTCGGGATAATTAGTGTCTGATGCCCCATTTAAGTTAGAGGCCAAAAGAATGCTTTTTTAACGTGCTGTGAAAACTGAAAAGATGTTTTAACAGTGGGGAAGAGAAATATGCCCAATGTGGCAAATGACCAAATCCAGAAATAGTAAAATGAAGAGTAGAAATGCAGGGGCTGGCCAATTAATCAATTAGGTCAAGCCAAAATTAAACAGCTGCTATTTTGCTGATTGTTTAATCATTAGAGTCATTTCGAAGCAAAAACTTTTACAGCGTTTCCAATACTTGCTTTTGTGAAAATAATAATATAAAACAGAAAAACAAAACATTTGAAGTGATCGTGCTGGGTCTGGGGAAACTGTGGTGACATCTCACAGACAAAACAAGCAAATGTAGTAAAAAATAATCAGAAGATTATTTGATAATGAAAGTAATTATGAGAGGCACCTTTAGTTAAAAAACATGGCCGCGTACCAAAGAGAACATTAATGTTCTTTCAGGCTACAGGCTTTTGACAACAAAAAAGTGTTGTTTTTAGATTCCTGACCACAATAAAATTCACACATAGGGCTGCATGATGACTTCATAATACTCCATACTGTGATGTTATTATTGCACTAAATAATGACCCAGAGCATGTTATAATTAAAACTAACAACATTAGGCAGCTGAAATAACAATTGACAAAAGACTTTTTGCTAAAATGCACCAAATTCACTGGTCTCCCCATTTCAAATGAGTTTATTTGTAGTTTTCTTAATCGTTTTATGATATTAAACTGGATATCTTTGAGTTTTGTATGGAAAAAATGAATGAGGGAAATATTCTGTAATTTTATCCTCTATTAGCAAAAACTTTCCAGTGGGGTTGCAAGGAATGTTAACTTAAAAAACATCACTAAAGTCACACCATATATCACAGTCAGAAACTGTAAAAACAGAAAGAATTTTGAGACATTGAGTGCATTATGTGTGACGAGCTGTTTTGTTGGGAAAATGAGCCAAATGTAAGTTTAAAATCCTAATATTTTATCAAAATCACTTTATTTTAAATGTCTTATTAAAAAGTTAGCCAAAAGTACACAAGTTGGACCAGATTCTGTAAACAAAAACGAAAAGAGAAGTCATTAGTAAGTCAGCTGTGACCTATAGTCATTTGACATGTTCTCTTTTAAATGTTGTACATGTGAATTCTAAAAACAGCCCAGAGTTTAGAGTGTTAATCAATATTGTCCAATTGTTAAAAATTATTTATTAAATTTTTTTTGTTGCTCAAATCATTGCCCTTGACACCAGTGTGATGATTTCTCAAATGGATGTGCACACAATTGCCATATATGATAGACACTATGCAGGTACAAACATACACACACACACACACCTTTACCCAAAGTTATTTTCTAATTCATTTAATGACATACTGTAAATCATATGGATAATGTGAAAACCTGGATAGCACTTGGGATTTTACAGACTCTATTACAGTCACTCCACATGTATTATTAAAGTCTCCAAATATGTGATAACAAGTGATATAAATAACAGGATGTACAGTTCTGTCATTATCTTCAGCCTACAGTAACTGAAAAGCGATTACCAGGAACAGCAGAGGGAGCCAGGCCCTGCTGGCAGAAGCAACTCACACTGTGTCCCACAGCCATATGGAAGCGTTTTGCTTCCCCAGTCATGCCCCGTCGGGTTTAACAAAAGTGGCGACTACCACATACACTGCTTTTGGGACCTCATTCAGTAGTGTCTTTTATAAAGCAACCCCCCTAAAGAGGCCTACTTCAAACACAGCAAAACCAAACTTGATCAATAGTAACATAAAAGAAGTGTCAAACTGTGAGCAGGGAAGCTTAAGCAGAATTACCAGCAACATCAAATATCGCAGCAAGTTGAGACAAACTCAGAGTAAATTGGATCGATTGTGACTCATCCTTAGTTTTAAAATGGTCTCCGTCCAGGTATAGTGCACCATTATTTGGCAGTATGCTCTTGAATGTGAACAAGTCCAAGCGTTTTGCAATCATGGAATACTTCAATGGAATATCATCTGGCTGCTGGATAGCAACATAGGATAGTTTTGACCTGATGCAAAAACTATTTTGGGTTCAGGGAGACTCCTAATTTCACGGTTTTCTCTGCAGTCTTGACTCTGAGAGGAAAGATTGAGCCAGCATTGTAAACTTTCCTGAGTGTTTTACAGACACCAGAGATCTGTGCTTTACACACACGCACACACACACCCACACGCATAGCACACATATCAGAGCGTAAAGACCGAACAACAAAAGTCCTGCATCAGTGACGCTCAGCAGACAGAACTGAGAAAAGTGACTGCTTTAACATCCTCTCCTTTTTTCCCAGGTGACTAGATACCAGTTGGAGTTCCTCCTTGCGTACAGAGTAGCTGAAAGCCCAAAGCAAAGCAACAGTGGGAGAGCAGAGCTCACCCTGCAACAATGCCCCCTTTGTCCTGGACTACCACTGTACCTACCAGCCTGCTCTTTGATTCCCTGCCAAGACAAACCACTGTGTTGGGTTACAGTTCTTGTAGCAAAACAATCTGCGCTTGTGTTTAATATACTACAGTCTGCCTGCATTGGGCTGGCTGTCAGTCAGGGCACACACACACACACACACACAGCTGAGTGGGGGCCCGCTCTTTATCCCATTAGCACTAATGAGAGAAGGGTATGTTGATTATGTGTGTTGAGGGCTACCTGTTAAGAGGATATGGAGCGGAGATAACCGGCCAACCTGCGGCATCAAAGAGAGATGAAAGATAAATCACTCTCTCTGCTCTCCTCAGGTCATTTTCATACTAATGTGGTCTCACACACCATCACCTTCCATTCTCACCTTCGTTTCACTCACACTGTTGGCTCAGACAGACGCACTGTTTGCTTCTACTTCAGCACAGTAAGTAATTTGCGTTGCGTGCCAACATTCCTGTTTCAAATAGCAGGTCCACTGATGTTGGTCCAGTAAGCTGCAACTGAGATATGTGTGTTCTGTGCTGTTTGTGCATGTATGAAAGTGAGTGGAGGTGTGAGGAAGTTTTAAGGACATTTACATTGAACTTCAATAGTGGAGAACTAGGGATTTCCCAAATTATTATTATTATTATTATTATTTTTGCCCCAGTGTGATTCCAGTCATCCAAATTCAATACGATTTTCCTAGATAACACACTTTAAGTACTTTGAAGTTATTAGAATCATTCCAGTGTATATGCTTGACAAATGAGTAGCACTTCAATGTTGTAAGATAAAAAAAATTGCACATCTGCATCAAAGCAGTTCCTTAATGTTATGTAGGCAGTCATGAACCTTGTTGTAAAGCTCCAGTAGAGCACAGTCTGAAATGTAGTGTTAGAGCCTTGGGTTAACTGTGGCTCCACAAGCTCCAAAAGACAGTGAGGACCTGTATTCTCTACACACAGGTCAGAAGGTGTTTTGTAGATCAGTTGTACCTTGTTGTTCCATCAGGTGGAGCCTTTCACTGTTTATTACTGTAGCCACTGAGGAGACGGTCATTCAGACTACGGGCAATTTTGTGTTGGCAAACAGAGAGCATTGTGGGGGTTTAGCTAGCAACAGGCCACCATGACGTGGACTTCTGTTACGCTTAATGACTTCCAGCTAGAGCCAGGTGTTCACAACAAGCAAGGACCGACTAGGACAGCGCTCCTGTATCTCATAGGCTGGCATAGGTTGCAAGGACAACTAAACAGCACAAACCATGTCTATTGAGACAGCTACACCTGCAAAGGACAAGTGTCCACTAAGCTTAATTTGTGTTCTCAACTAATTGACAACTAATTGGTGATGCTTTGATATTGAATAATTTGAAATTTGCATCCCCAGCTTCCTGTCACAAATTGTGCTCTCTCTTTGTTATATCTGTGTGACAGAGGACATAAATAAAAGATCAGGCTTAAGTTCATTCCAATACTGATCAGGACATACTCAGTGAGAACTAAGAACGTTAATCATGTTGAAGACCATGTAGGAGAAGTACATTTTAGGACTTAAATGGCTTGACGGGCAGAACAGGAAAACTACTGTTTAATGTCTAAGGAAACAACCTTAAGGATGTCAGAGTAATATCACCATGTCTTCTCAACTTCACCTTAAATTAAGCTGGATTGAGATTAGCCTAACCTGTGCAGAATCGATTGCCAGCAATCGGCGCACAATGCAGGTCGATTAGACATGTCCAACTACACGATGACGTAGGCAAAGACATCATTGTGAGATCAAAGCAGCTGCAGTTCCTAGAGCGAAGTGCTGCAGATGCTTTCTAGCAATAGAGTGGCCTCAGAGCATGATGGGAAGCGGCTGGCTCACACCTGATCCAACAGTTGATTTGTTTAGATGTTGATATAAACTTTTCATCTTAGTTAAAGTTGAAAGCTTTAGATTTAATTGTCTTGACTGATTTTGAAGGTTTACTCTGTTGAAGGAATGCATGTGGTGTAGTTGATGGAGACATTTATCAGTCACACAGGCTAGATACGTTCAGACAACTTCACTTATTACCTCACTAATGATTACTTAATCTGCATACACTATATCACAGTTTTAGTCTATTGTATATTAATGTTGGACTGAAGAGTTCTTGAAGTACTAAGCAACATAAAAATTCCTGGTAAGTTCTTAAAGCAACATCTGCACAGACGTTTCAGCCCTGACAGCCTGAACATCTATCAGATCAGTAATAAAAGCATGTGTCTTGCATTTCTTTTGACTGTGTCTGGCTATTTCAACCCATGTTTTCAGTTAATCTATGTCGTCTGAGGAGGCCTGCTGATATATGTGAGAATTCATGTGAAACTGAGGCTGAACTATGAACAGAGATCACAGATGTACAACGTTTTAATAAATAATTAACAACTATTAGAGCCATACTGCCATACTGGGGACTAATGTCGTGTTTGAACCAGGTAGGAAACTTCTAATTCTGTGCTCAAAGAATTCGATGAATGCCTGCAGTTTGTTTGCTGTGTCTAACACTGTAGCGGGTAGAGGAGGTCGTCCGTCGGATTAGAAGCAGTTCATTGTTGACAAGCAGAGAGCATTGTGGGGGTTTAGCTAGCAATGGGCCACCACTACCAAGACTTCTATGATGCTTAACAGGATTTGGCTGTTGACTGATTTGTCAATCCCGGCTTTTCATGTGCTTATGACAAACTGGGATTGACAAGAACAGCTTCCTAAACGACAAAAGAAACTCTGTGTAATTAAAAGTAAGCTCATCTACAATTCAACTACGCTGGCAGAAATCATTAACCAATCACGGACAGTTTTTTAAAAAAAGTTTCTACATCCATCCTATACTCGCAATGTATCCTATTTTAACATCTATCCATCCTAAACTATTCTATATCTGACTATTTGAATTCTATAACTTATAAACAAGAAAGAAATGCTAAATTTGAGCAACACACATGTTTTGAATAACACATAATCTAAACTGTATAATTCAAATCACTTTGTGCATGAGTTTGTACATCAAAGTGCTTTGGCTGTCCAACCACAACCTCATCAGAGCAACCGCCAGACAAAACATGACTGTTTCAGGGGGATTTGCTGCTGCACAGAGGCAGCAATTAATACACGTTAATGATTGTTTTTAGTGTGTCTAGGCCCTAGGGCTGTCTAAATATTATACAAATCATTCTCATCTCTTCTGGATCTGCTCTTGTGGTCATGAAATTTCAAGATTAACTCAATGTCGGCTTAAGGACAGACATTTTTCAAGCGAAAATGCCAAACATTTCCCGGTGCCAGCTTCTCAAATGCTGGGATTTGTTGCTTTTACTTGTCACATATGACATGAAAGTAAATATTTTGGGGTTTTAAACTGCTACATAGACAAAATACATTTTTAGATGTCTCCTTGTGTTCTGAAATATTTTGCCATTTCTTTAAATTTTAGTAGACTAAAACTATAAATTTTGTATTATTTATCAATCACAGATTAATCAGCGATAAAAGTAATTGTTTGTTGCAAGCCAGACTTTAAAAATATTTAAAGATGATGTCCTCTTACTCATGCATTTGCAAAATATTTTACTTATCAGAAAAATAAAGTTTATACTACCTATGCTCATGTCACTGCTTTCATTAAATAGAAAAGGGTTACGCTGAAGACTTCTAGGTATTATATAGTCCAATAGCTCCCCCTTCAGGTTGTCACATTGTATTACAAGTGGAGCAACGACATTGTGATGCTGCTAAAGCACTCTTGACACCAAAGCTTTGACCAGTTCGACTATCTACCAAAGCTGCCATCTGCTGGATTTTTACAGCTGTAGAGACGGTGGTCGAAACTCCCGTCTGAGCTTCAACCACCAAACAGAAACATGCAGTCATACCTGCGGCTGGTCTTTTTCCCTCGATCCTCCTCGCTCAGCTCTGTCGCTTTCTCTCCGCCCTGTTCTTTCTTGAGCTTTTTACTAATGAGCTCTCTCATCTTCTCTTTCTTCTCTGGGTCACATTCTTCATCTGCATCCGAATCGTCCTCAACATCACCATCCACCTCGTCGTCTGACTGGAAAAAAACATTGAAACTCTGTAAATCTGGGAACTTTGTCTCGGAGAAAGGAGTGATCTTTATTCTTGTCATGTCTTACCCCAGCTGTATCTGCAGATGCCCCTTTCTTTTTTTTCCTTTAAAAGTTGTATACATATGGGTTAATATTCAAAAGGACAAATAAAGGCTTATATATTTACTAATGAATCAGTTGATAAACATACTTATCCACTGCTGGAACAGAGCTCAGTCTGGGATCATCTTTCAGAAGGTCATGGCTGCTTTTGCTTTTTCCCTTTAATGTCTGAAGAAAAAGAAACAGATCAATTTAATTTTTACACTTTTTTTTGACATTTCATTTTTCAACTTTCAGTTAGACATGTTGTAATCTGATTTTAAAGACTGGGATGTGGGCCAATGAAGTGTCACAGAAGTGTTTGTCACGCTGGCCCTTTGTTAGCTAAACCCCCACAACGCTCTCTGTTTGCCAACAAACACCTACCTGTAGTCTACAACTACTACTCAAGTTGGTACAAAAGGCTCCATCTGGTGGCACAGCCAGGTACTACAGCTGGTCTACAATACATTTTCTGACATGCATGTAGAAAAAAACAGGTTTTTGTGGTCTTGACACTACATTTCAGACAGCTCCCTTAACACAGCTTCACAGCAAGGTTCATGACCACCTACGTAACATTAAGGAACAGCTCGGCTGCAGAAATCCATTTATTTTTCTTAAAACATTGCAGAACTATTCATCTGTCAGTTCATTTTAATATCTCTAACCCTATTCAGGACTTTCATGTTGCCATACGTAGATGGTCTTTCGGGGTTCATTGGACCCCAAGAAAGAATGTGTGCAAAATATTTGTTGGTATTCATTGTAGACTTTTATACTATGTTAAATAAATGTTCTGATAAGTTGATGTATTTTTGGTTCCAAGTGCATGACAAATGTTCCTTTTTTCATATTTAAAAAATACATTTTTCAAAATTAATAAACAATACCTGTCACCTAAACCAAATGGCCTGGGGTCCAAAAGACCCCAAAAGTCCTGAATAGGGTTAATGCACTGCTTGCAAATTGTTTACTATCCAAGAAAACTTCCTCAGGACATCTCTACTTTATATTCTAAAATATTACAGTACGATATACATATACACACTGGAATTACCTCAATAGAAAAATCAAATGTAGCTGCCACATGCCTATACAAATTCCTCTTGGATAAAGGAGTTACATGTAATTAGTTTGAATAGGGGACCAAATAATGTGTAAACTTTAGAATAAGCTGATAAATCAGTTTGCATAGATTGCAATGACTTTGAATGTGTGTAGTCTGCTAAAATCCAAAATCAGAAACACGTAACATTTAAACAGCTTCACAAGATAGAGTTACTTTAGATGTTACTAAATTAAACACGTAGGTTGGTTGTTGCACATTTGACTGCAGATTTTTTATGATCATTTTATGATTTCAAACATGCTATTTACAAACCATCTATTTCCTTTGGATCATACAATAACTATAATATTACTCAGATTTTCCTTGTAGCTGTGATGTGTGACTGACAGAAAGGTCACAGACGGGGTTTGCCAGTTGTAATGGCCACTCGACAGATATTTGTTTATACCTGACTGACTTGAGTCACCATCTCCTCTTCTTCTTCAGCTTCCTCTCCAAATGACAAAAGACTGAAGTTCCTACAAAAATTCACATACAGTTGGCATCGATAACAACACTAAAACCACATTTAATCATCTCACTACTGAAAAGACTTTGAGAAGAGGAATCAAATGTAACAGAAGATGACTCGCAAAAGATGGAAAACAAGAAAAAGTGTGTGGAAAAGAAAAATAAAGATTAAATTTAAAAATATCTGTTTAGGTGTTAAAATGACAAATGGATGTCCAGTACAAATTACTGATTAGTAAGTTATGTCGATTAATATTTTGATTTATTAATTAGTTGTTTGGTCTATAAATTGCCACGAAAAATGTTCTTCAGTTTTTTCCGAAGCCCAAGATGACGTCTTCAAAAGTTTTGTTTTGTCCACAACCAAAAGATTCCATTTACTGCCTTAGAGGCAGAAAGAAGCCAGAAAATACTTTTTCTCTTGCTGCCCTTATGCTAAAGACCATGTAGTAGCAAAAAAAGATAAAGAAGAAGAAAACTAAACACAGCAGTTTAAGAAACTTTGAATAAACATGACAACATGACTCCAGCATCTGCAGTACAAACACCTCGTGACAACCAGAAAGAAGCCTGAGCACTCACTTTGTGGCTTTTGACTGTGATTTCTTTCCCTCTTCTTTGTCTTTTTCCTTTTTGACTTTCTTTGTTTCACGTGGTATAATGTCATCAAAAGGACTATGCAGCACCTGGGAGAGACAAAAGGTGTAATGAGTATATGAATCACAAAATAAAGGTGTTAAGCATGTATGATCATGTAAAATAAAGAAATGAATACCTCAGCGGTTTTTATCTTGTGGGGATTCAGTGGTCTCTCCTCAGCATCACATTCAACTTCTGCTAATCTGAGCATGTTATAAACGGTGTCTCCAGTGACCTGCATTGGGGAGTGTTGAAAAAAGCATAAAAGGTCAGTCACACTTTAAATACACTTTAACAAGGACAACTTAGGAAAATTACCCTCATCTGGCTTCACTCATTTAAGAAGCAGAATATAGACCTTAATAGAGTCCACGAACATCTATTCTATGGACAGTATGTTATCTAAACCCCTCCAGTTCCTTAGATTTACCTTGCCAAATATGGTGTGTTTATTGTTGAGCTCATCTGCACGTCCCAAGGTGAAGAAAAACTGACTGCCATTATCATGTGACCCAGCGTTGGCCATAGCAACCAAACCCCTCCGATTGAAGCGCAGTCTGGAGTGAAACTCATCCTTAAAGTTTAAAAAAGACAGATATTTCACTTTACTTTCTCAGGAATAACGAAGGAATACTGTTAGTTTTCACATCAAATGCAGACTTAGATATACATAAGTAAAGTAAGTAAAGCAGTGGGACCTTGAATGGCCGGCCGTAGATGGACTCTCCACCTGTGCCAGTTCCAGTAGGATCTCCCCCCTGAACGATGAACTCAGGCACCACTCTGTGGAAAACTGTGCCGTCATAGTAACCTGCAACATAGTGAAGCAACACTTTATTTTACGATGTAACAATTTTTAAAAATCCTAATAATGTCAAAGTGGTATAAAATAATGAGGAAATTGAAGTAAAGATCTCACAACCAGCTAATTAAGTGCAACACTATTTACTAGGATGAATGTAAAGTTTTTTAGTCAGCTGGTCATGTGTCTGCAAGAAATTTTAAAATTTAACATGTGTAGCGTGAAATGTCTAATAATAGATCACTGACAACCCTTCTCTCCTATGGGTTGTACCAACTGTACATTTTATGAAATTTAATATGCCAGGTTTTTAAACAAGACATGTAATCACATCACTCCTGTTTTATCTTCTTTACACTGGTACCCAGTATGTTTTAGGTTACATTTTAGGATTGTACTGATTACTTTTCAGTTTATGACCTCTCTTTGAGCTACATCTTGGTACCCTACGTGCCAGAACAAACTTTGAGATCCACAGCTAGAGGTCTCTTGTCTGTTCCAGGGTCCTTGTGAAGGTCGTGCCCACAGCCACACAGAAAGTTGAAGGATCCACACACTGACAAATACTATTATCACATGTTCAGTTACTTTGAGTTACAGCCACTTAAATTACATACACACACATATAGTTTGATCTGTTAAAAAGTGGTTTATGAACACTTTGATAACACTGTTTTCTAGATGGAGGGCGCACATTTAGGCTACATTGTTTGTCATTTTGGTTTTAATTCATTTCTCTTTTCTGAGTTACCTGACTGCTGCACGGCACTTCCTGGTTGGAGACTGACAAAAGATGGGGCCGAGGGCAGAGCATACTTTATTCTGAAGGTCCTCTCACAGACCAGACCAAGAGCTTCAACATCATGGGGGGGATTTGGGTTTCTCTGTATTACTTTTAGCTGTTGCCTATATAGTTTCCCTCCATGCGTTAAATTTGGTCTGATCAGCCAGTATATATGTTGCCCCAGTGTCTCAGTCTGGCAGGTCTGTAGGTTGAGGGAATGTCCAGTTTTTGCTAGCCTTATTTCTTAGTAGAGTTATATTTCGTTGACCTCTTTTAAAGGGCCCTACAACTCTGTTTTCAGTACTTCCAGTAGCTTTTTGAAAAAGGTTTTTTTTTGGGGTTTTTTTTGTGGAGAAAACAAATTGGTCATATATGAGCTTTAAACCTGTTTTTTTGTGCTTTGACTGCTTGGTCCATGACAGGCCTATAGGAGCTATGTATAAAGATTATTTATATTAGGATTTTTAACATTTAATATGAGTCCATATTTTAGAATCTTTAGCTTTTAGCTTTTTTTTTTTTTTTTTTTAAAGATAACAAGTCATGAGTGGCAGAGCATTATCAACAGCTCAATCAGAACAGAACTGAAGTCGTAGTCATGAGTGGTGAAACTTAATGTGAAACTGCAGCATTGGCATTAAAACCAGGTCAACAGGTAAAAAATTCAGGAGCCATCTCTGACTCAAATCTCAGTTTTGAGTCTGACATTAGAAATAGAACAAGTGTCCAAAACATACGGCCGCAGATCTGATGATACGACTACAAAGTCGATCATCGACCTTTGGCCTAAGGTACTCTAGTACCAAGTACACTTATGAGCAACCTTATGTTCGAACATGGTGTTTACTATGGCCAATCCGTGGCTAGCACAGAAGTCCAAAAACAAAACACTGCTCGGGTTCAGATCAGGCAGGCCGTTCCTCCCAATCACGTCCCTCCAGGTTTCACTGTCATTGCCCACGTGAGCACTGAAGTCCCCCAGGAGAACTATGGAGTCCCCAGGCGGCACCCCTTCCAGGACACCAACCAGTGACTCCAAGAAGGCCGAATACTCTGAACTGCCATTTGGTGCACAAGCACAAACAACAGTCAGAGTTTTCCCCTCTGCAACACGCAGTCGCAGAGAGGCGACCTTCTCGTTCTCCGGGGAGAACTCCAACAGGGCGGCGCTCAGCGCTTGTGAGTATCCCCACACCCGCCTGGCGCCTCTCACCGTGGGCAGCTCTGGAAAAGGAGAGAGTCCAACCCCTCTCTAGGAGTATGGTTCCGGTGCCTTTGCTGTGCGTGGAGGTGAGCCCAACTACATCTAGCCGGTAGCGCTCTACCTCCCACACCAGCTCAGGCTCCTTCTCCGCCAGTAAGGTGACATTCCATGTCCCCAGAGCTAGTCTATGCCACCAGGGGGCGGTATGTCAGCTCCTGCCTACCACCCGGTGGGCATAGCACCCAACCCCGATCCTCTTTCCTGAGGGTGGTGGGCCCTCTGGGAAGTGGCCCCGTGTTGCTTCTTTGGGCTGTGCCCGACCGAGCCCCACGGGGCCCCAAGGCATGAAAAGTGAAAATAAAGTCTGATTGATTGAAAACTTGAGGGTTTTCCTTTAAGAATGGAATGATGGTCCTATAACTGCGTGAAAAACTGATATTATAATGTCATTTCAGAATAAAATATAAAAGATTTGTTGTTAATACAAGCATTTAAAATGGTTAACACCATCATACCAGGCAATTCTCTGAATAAGATCAAAACTCTGTAACCTCCGTTAACGCATGTAAAATTTAATTTAAGCAGGAAGGTTGATTTCATATGTTAATAAATTACAGCAAATCTAGACAGAAATGTCCAGTGTGTC
>NW_007579372.1:36492-47042 GCF_000690725.1 Stegastes partitus | reverse complement strand
GAGATCAAAGTGTGCGGCAGTTAATGATCACAGCGTTTATTTAGTGGTTAGTCGATCATTTGGTGCTGAAAAGGCTCGCCTACCAAACACCTGTCCCCCTGCATACAACTATCACCAGTAACACTGAATATCGAGTCACACCTGAGTATCTGTCAAGCAAATAAGACGTTGTACAACACTAAAATTTAAGTCACATAAACACCGTTAGCTACCGCACACACAATGAAGGCGGTGGCTAGCTATCAGTAGCTAAACGTCCTCAACGCTACAAGCTGGTAGAAAAGAAAACACTGAACGTTTTCAATTGTTGTTTGAAATGCAAATAAGACGATAAATTCCATGTTTAAATTGCAATGTGGCGCTTACCTTTCCATTTGATGGTGGCTCTTGAATGTAAATATTACTCATTTCGAGTTTATGCTTTTAGCTAATGCAAGAAAATTGATATTCTCACGCTGTCTGACACCTAAACTTCTTGAAAAAACAGACAGAAAACCGTTAATATCTGGTTTAGCAGCTTGCTTTAAAAGTAATATATTTCATACTTTCCTCTCCACAGCCATATTGGCTATACATGTGAGCTCACTGTTTACTGACGAGGACGTGGGGGTGATGCTCAATGGAAAACATAAGTGTAATTTCATATAATTTTTATATTGCCGTTTAAATCGCGTACTTTCACTTTAGAAAAAAATAGACATAGATATAGTCACACGGTATCAATCAACAAGAGTTCTGGTGACAGAACAATCCTAAAAAATATATCATACTCGCCTACAGTAGATTTTTGGTTTGATCTAAGTGCGCAATGACAAGAGACCCCCTGAAACAACAGAGCAATGTCGTTCCACAACAGTTAACTTGGTCGAAGTAATATAATAATATCATGTAAACCTAAAAAATACATTTTGAAGAAAAGTGGATACAATGGCAGATAATATATCGGTTTGATTTTGTTTGGTTTATTATTAAAATGTAAAACCGGTCGGAGACATTCAGAAATCCAGGCGCGGAACGGAAGTACCGTAACCGAGAAAGGACCACACGGAAATCGGCAGCGATGGCGGCTTCTGAAAACAATGTGGACCTTAAGCGCAAAGCAGATGATAATCAGGCTGGAGACGGAGATGAAGAAGAGGCAGAATGGGTCGGACCCATGCCGAGCGAAGCCACAAAGCCCAAGAAAAGAAAAGGTGGGTTTGCTTGCTGTGAATTCGTCAAACTGTAGGCCAACTACAACTCCTGCTAATAGATGCTAATTGGCGCTAACCGCAGTCCTGCCAACTTCTGCATGTTTATGTTGTGTTTTTCTTCAGTACTCGAGTACGAGCGTGTTTATCTGGACAACCTCCCATCGGCTGCAATGTATGAACGGAGCTACATGCACAGAGACGTGATCACACATATAGTCTGTTCCAAGTAAGTGATGAGGAACAACACACTTGACTTCTCCACTCTATGGTGCCCACTTACATATCGCTTATCTTATTCAAAGATGATTCACTGTCGTGCTGAAGGTGTGCAGTGTAATAGGGATCTAACTTATGTTTCATTGTCAAGTGCAGTTAAAATGGCTTAAATAAGTTATCAGTTTCCTGCAGCCTTCGTGGCCTCTACAGGAAAGTGCATAAACATCTAGACTGAATAATAAAGTATGTAGGAATCGTATCTGTTCAGTATTTTGTGTGACACAATTAAATACAATATACAGACAGGTGATGAAATAAAGCCTGTGTAAGAAAAATCCTAACCACAGCCAGATGGTCTGGAACCCTTTGCCGCATAGATTCATTGTAATCAATCAATAGTATCCACATGCTGTGATTAAAATAAACAGCAGAGTCTCAGTGGAGTCTGATATGCAACAAGTTCACTGTGACACAAATAGCAGCAGAGCGTGAACAAGGGCATCCTTACGTCATTCCTTTTTGTATAATTTTAGATCACCTTTTATTGTAGGGCCTAATGTCTAATTCTTCTTTACAACTCCACCACGTCTTATTTGCCCAGTTATTTCCTGCTATTTTTAGTTTTTTCAAACACCTTTCCCTAGTAATCAGCAACATGCCTCAGTAATTTGATCTTCCCCTTGTAGTCATATTTCTTCAATGATTTAAAACCATACAGGGGTTGCTGTAGTTTGTCTTCCACCCACTGTATCTTTTTAATGTTGATGGTTGTAATATTTATCAGGCTGTGGCATTGTTTGGGTCAACTTGTACAAATTAATGGAAAATAGTTCTGCGTGATCCCCTTTATTTTTAACCTGATGGAACTGTCTCGTCCAGAATGACAACGCCTACATTCATTGGGCTTGAGAGGTCACTGAATGCTTTAATGACTATGAAAATGATGTGAATAATATGCGGTGGCCTTCACAGTCACCAGACTTGAACTCAGCTGAACACCATAGTGAGATTTAGGACCAGAGTGTTAAACAATACGTTCCACCTCCACCATCAAAACACCAAATGATGGAATATCTTGTGGTGGAATGCTGTTCATCCCTCTAGTAGAGTCCCTGAGACTTGGAGAACCAATACGAAGGTGTAATGAAGCATTTCTGGTTACGCATGTTACTTTATTTGTTTTGTCCTAAATTTGTCACCAGTCTCTATCTGTGTAGTTATGAGCTTTAAGGGTCTTCATCAATGTAAAAAATGTCTATACAAATGCTTCCTGTAAAACCAGTGTCTACCAGACTCATTCACATCCTAAAAAGATGAATTCATATTTGCAGTTAACTGTCAAAACATTCTCACAATAACACACATAAACATGGAAAGAATGTTGTGTCACTGCTATTGATCTAACTTCAAATCATCGCCTTGTTTCAGGACAGACTTCATAATCACAGCCAGCCAGGATGGCCATGTCAAATTCTGGAAGAAGAAGGAGGAGGAGGGAATAGAGTTTGTGAAACACTTTCGAAGTCATCTTGGTATGAACTGAATTTATCACAAATTCTTCTCAGTCAGCCCCATGACAGTGGGTCAAGAGGAAAATGCAGCATATGTTATGTTTTAAAGCACAATATATTGTATAGTCAGTTATCCCGTCTGAGAAGTATAAACATTGTTCTTCCTTATTATGCAGGTGTGATTGAATGCATTGCGGTCAGTGCTGAAGGAGCCCTCCTCTGTTCTGTTGGTGATGATCAGGCTATGAAAGTCTTTGATGTGGTCAACTTTGACATGATCAATATGCTCAAGTTGGGGTGAGAGTCTAAATTGTTGTGGTGTTTTTCTGAAGGACAGTATGAATATGTATGTTTCATCTGTTTACAAACTTGAGGTGACGCGTCTCTATTAATGTAATCTGGTGTATTTTTCTCTTCTTGGTTTGTCTCTGTGCAGCTTTCATCCAGGCCAGTGTGAGTGGATCTATAATCCTGGTGATGCCATTTCCACAGTGGCCTGTTCGGAGAAGTCCACAGGGAAGATCTTTGTCTACGACGGAAGGGGAAGCAATGAACCCTTCCATGTCTTTGACAAAATGCACACCTCGCCGCTGTCCCAAATCCGCCTGAATCCGAAATTTAGAGTCATCGTGTCTGCTGACAAGGCAGGAATGCTGGAATACTGGACAGGCCTTCCAAATGAATTCAGGTTCCCCAAACATGTGGACTGGGAATACAAAACAGACACTGACTTGTATGAATTCGCAAAACACAAAACCTACCCCACCAGCCTCGCCTTTTCCCCTGATGGGAAGAAGATGGCCACCATTGCTTCTGATCGGAAAGTCAGGATCTTCCGTTTCCTCACAGGAAAACTGATGAGAGTGTTTGATGAATCATTAACGGTAAGTTCTCGCACATCTTTTCGGTTGGATTTTAGCTGATGTTGGGAATTTCTTTTGCTTATCACACCTGCTTCATGTGTCAGATGTTCACGGAGCTGCAGCAGATGAGGCAGCAGCTGCCAGACATGGAGTTTGGAAGGCGAATGGCTGTGGAGAGAGAACTGGAGAAGGTGGATGGTATCCGACTGACTAACATCATCTTTGATGAGACTGGCCACTTTGTTCTGTACGGGACCATGCTGGGCATCAAGGTCATCAATGTGGAAACCAACAGGTAGGCTCACAATAAAATGATTGTTGTAATAATTGTTTAAAGAACGTGCTAAGTCACATCTTGGCTAGTGATCATTTAGGTTGTAGATGATCTAAATTGTGCAAAAGAAAAAGATCATATTGTGATTTAATTGACAGATGATGAGTCACAATTTCACTCCAAGTGGTATTTTTTAATTTCATAAATGATGTGATGTTTTAATATGGTTTATATCCCTGTCTTTGAAATTGTTGTCAAGGCAATGTTAGCTATTGGAGAGAGTTTTGTGTTGTCGCTGCTGAGTTCATGGATCACCGTTACATCAGAGAATTAGCTGTGGGTTTCTTAATCACAGATACAGAATGTGTCTCGTTTTTTTCAGTACACAATTTATACAACTCGTGTAAATGTAAAACATGTCTAAGTAAGAAATAAGTATGGACTCGCTTTCATGTTGGTTCAACTATTTTTATGTTTAGTTTGAGTAATTGTTTAAGAAAATAGAGTCAAAGTTCTCTTTTTTCAGCTTCTTAACAGTGATTATTTTCTGGTTTCTTTCTTCCCTGACAGTAAACAGAATATCTTTGGGTTGTGGACAAAACAAGACATTTATCTTGGACTTTGGAAAACACTGATGAATATTTTTCACCCTTTTTGCAGACCAGACAACTAATAAGGATAAACAGCTGTACACTTTAATAATGAATGAAAAAGTTGATTTTACTGATGTTTAAACTAATTAAAACACTGATGTCTAATAGTATGTGAGAGCTTTAAAGTTCACATGCAGACGCTCAAAGGATTTGCATTTTTCCATCCCTGAAAGGACACTACAGTGGACTTCAGTGATAATTTCTAGTTACTACATTTGAAATAAAATGTTGAATCTTTTTTTGTTGATGTTTTTTCCCCAGATGTGTACGAATCCTCGGGAAGCTTGAGAACATTCGGGTGGTTCAGCTGAGCCTGTTCCAGGGGGTGGCCAAGGCCATGCACGTAGCCCCCACCGTAGAGATGAAGGCGTCTGACAACCCGGCCCTGGAGAACGTCGAGCCCGACCCGACCATCTTCTGCACTGCCTTTAAGAAGAACCGCTTCTACATGGTGAGTTAACAGAAAGTTTATATCAAGGTAACACCGCTGCAGTATGTCTTTTTCATTTTAATGCCTTATTTTCTTCTTCATCAGTTCTCAAAGAGAGAACCAGAAGATACAAAGAGTGCAGATTCAGACAGAGATATCTTTAATGAGAAGCCGTCGAAGGAGGAGGTGATGGCCGCCACGCAGGCAGAGGGCCCCAAGAGAGTTTCTGACAGCGCCATCATCCACACCACCATGGGAGACATCCACATCAAGCTCTTCCCTGTGGAGTATGTTTCCCCCATGAACACTGCGACTTTGTTCAAAACTCCTCTTTACATCCTCTTTATAGAACTTTACTCTTTTTGTCTCTAGGTGCCCAAAAACTGTGGAGAACTTCTGCGTGCACAGCAGGAACGGCTACTACAACGGCCACATATTCCACAGAGTGATTAAGGTACGTTTTCTTACCTCTTAATGAAGAAATAAAGAGTTATGTGAGTGTGAATCTAAATCTTGGTGTCTCTGTTGTACAGGGTTTTATGATTCAGACGGGCGACCCCACAGGCACAGGCATGGGAGGAGAGAGCATCTGGGGAGGGGAGTTTGAGGATGAATTTCACGCCACGCTGAGACACGACCGCCCGTACACGCTGAGCATGGCGAATGCAGGCGCCGGCACCAACGGCTCACAGTTTTTTGTCACTGTGGTGCCCACTGTAAGTAGCCTTACGACTAACACCCCTTTCGGACATTTTTTAATTAATATGCCAGCAACTTAACAGGTTGCTTTTATGTTTAAACCCTCACCATCACATTAAAGCTAATAACATTTCTGTAGCATTTCCAGCACGACTCGATTATGAATTGAGTTAAGAATGAGTTGTTGTCACTTTAATAGACAGTAAAGGTTACAGCAGCACAAAGTTAGAGGTAGTATTTTTTATTACATTAAAATTGGTGGTGAGCACTGTTGCCTCACAGCAAGAAGATCCCCGTTAACGTCCCGGTGGGGGCACCAGAATCTTTCTGCGTGGAGTTTGCATGTGCAGCGTGGGTTCTCTCCAGGTTCTCCAGCTTCCTCCCACAAGGTCCAAAAACATGTTGAGGTTAATTGGTGATTCTAAATTGTCTGTAGGTGTGAATGTGAGTGTGCTTGGTTGTCTGTCTCTAAGTGTAGCCCTGTGATAGACTGGTGACCTGTCCAGGGTGTCCCCTGCCTTCACCCTAAGTCAGCTGGGATAGACTCCAGCCCCCCCGCGACCCTAGTGAGGATTAAGCGGTGTATAGATAATGGATGGAAGTCTGAACTGCATACAGTGCCATCAACAGATATGCATGCACATTATGCACATTTCAGCATCAGTACATGTCCAAAAAC
Organism: Stegastes partitus; assembly: GCF_000690725.1. Taxonomy (NCBI): domain Eukaryota; kingdom Metazoa; phylum Chordata; class Actinopteri; family Pomacentridae; genus Stegastes; species Stegastes partitus. Next base: position 40,524 of record NW_007579372.1, on the reverse strand, counting down.
ATCATAGAGAGCAAAAGTTAGTTCACAAAAGTCGCTCCTCATTCACTTTACTGTACAATTTCACATTTGTTACAAAGTGAAATGTTCATAAACGTCAACCTTGACAGAGACTGTATCAGCTCAGATTAATGAGCCTCACCAATAATAAATGTAATCCAAGTTTTGACAAAAGTTTCCTCTGAGTTTATTAGAAACCTTCAGCATCAGGATCCATCTGAGTTTCTTCAAAGAGAGAGAGATGGGCGCATTTATTCACATCACAGTGGTGACTTTACTACTTACTCATGGCTATTAATAATCCCAGACAGAGACAGGATAGATCCAGATCTCTTTTGTTTATTAGTGAATTATGTGTCATACATCACTCAGTTCTGTCCAATCTTACATGTATGACAAATATTGTACCGTGTCTCTGGTGGGTACGTCTCAGTGAAGCTATGAAGAGGTTTAAAAGTGACGTCTGTCTAGCTGCCATCACTTTAATGGATCGTTGAAGCAGCAGTGTTGCATATTCCATATCTGTCGGTAATGAAAACCCACAAAAAATAATAACTCTCATAGTGTCATCTCCAGCTCACTATGCAGCATAAACTCACTGTGCACTTCTTGCAACAAACCTAAAAAGTAACAAACAAAATTGAGGACAAGCTGGTGCACACAGTGGCACTGAATTCCCTGTTAACTGTTCATCTGGACAGTTATGATGTCAAATGTGGTATCATTGCAATCTGTGACCTTCAAAACAAATGGACAGTCATCACCGTTTGTATATTATCATCTTTAAAGCAGGAGAATAGACAAAATACATCATTTCCATCGATTCAGCCATCCATTTCTGGAAAGTTTCATGCTTGTATGAAGCACTAGACTTATCTCCTGGACTGCAATGTGTGATTTTAAATGCTTTGTGCACTTCTGTTTTCCTGCAGCCTTGGCTCGACAACAAGCACACAGTGTTCGGACGATGTATTAAAGGGATGGAGGCGGTCCAGAGGATCTCCAATGTCAAAGTGAACCCCAAGACAGACAAACCGTACGAAGACATCAGCATTATCAACATCACCATAAAGTGATCAAGTGTCTTCATCATGTCCTGTACAGCGCTTGTTTTTTCTTTTTTACCAGGTTCAGTTATTAAAGAATGCTTTGAGTGTTATTCTAACAATGTTAATTTTTAGCTAAAAGGAAGAAAAAGCCAAAAAAAAATGAGGTCAATAAGTTTATTTTACAGCATCACATTATGTATAATTTACAAAAGCCATTATCAAGTCCACTGGTAACAAAGGTTTCAATGCGCATTGTGCTTCTACGTTTCAAAAAACGAATGGAAATGTTCTCACAAACTATGTGGGAAGGCTGTTCACGTGCATTTTTTAAATTTGTATTTTTATACATAGATACAAATAGTAAACATTACATAGCAATGAATAAAGATCAACTCAAATGATGGTTCCTCGATAACAAGACAAGTGTCAGCGTTAGGTTTAATGTTTCACTACGTTTCACATTACATTATTACTGAAGGCGGATTAAAGGTGTACCATCTCGTAAGCACTCAAAACAGGACCTGTGTGAGAAGTTTATATAGGAATATTTTCACAAGACATGTTCTGCAGTGAGGTTAATACTCAGAGTCTACTAAGAAACAGCAGATAGTTCATTTGCTTCCAAATGAAAACTGGTAGTGAGGCAGCAGACAAGTGCGTTCGACGAATTCTGCGTGCAAGACACTCCACAAAAAACGGAGGCAGAATCGGTGCATAAAAACTCTTGATTTTTCTCCCGTCGGCCTTGTATCAAAGTAACGCTCCCGCTCATAAATAAGATCAGTAAACAGTTCTGTAACAGAAAACACTACATTCAAACCAAAACTTGACTGGTGCACCATTTCAAGACCAGCTGCAGCATTAAATACACTTAAAAAAAAAAAAAACTTGCACACATAACTTAAAGTCCCAACATAACAAAAACATCAGCTGCTATTGCTTACATTAGATGACAAGGCAAAGTCTGAACGTTTGGCCATCGGTGTGAAGCCGCTGGGTTCATCTGAACCAATGTTTCTGTCCCGTCTCACCTCCCTGCAAATGCACTGGATTGTAGTTATGTCTCAGGATTATCTGAAGCTTACTGAAACAACTAAAAAGGTACATAAATGATTCTATTATTACAACATGGACCACTCTGCGTTTAGTTGAGATTACTGTCACATATGGAGCTGGTTATGATGAGTAACATGAGAGATAGAAACTACAGATACAGGCCACTCAGTCAGGGCACAAGGAGCATTTCTAACATTTAACTGGACCTAAGTCTACTAGCTATAGATGCCAGATAAACAGCTTGTCTCCTCGGAGGGTTACAAAGAAGAAAAGGTGAAGTAAGCATTGTGTTAGACCGTGTAAGCTGCCTTAGACGTGAAGCAGGGTGGGAGTCTGTAGTCTTAACTCAGGTTTTAGGCCCAGTCAGCTTATTTGTCAGACATTGGGAGGGGCAGACCTAAAAGATATTTTCTGTTCAGTGTGTAGCTGGAGGAAGTATTTACATCTTTGTTTTCTTTGCCCACAACGATGCACAAAGAAGGAAAGATGAGGGGGTCAGGCTTAGAGCCACAGCCGTGTCATGAAGCTGGAGAAGTGATGAACTGGGTTCAGAGGCTGGGATTTGGGTTCACTTGTCGGGTGAGAGTCCGTGTGTGAGGGGAACGCTTAGGCAACGTCCAGGACCCCGGCAGCCACCAGCTGTCTGGAGAGCCAATCCAGCCCCTCGTGGAGGCCCATCCCGCTGCGGGCGTCACAGCCCTGAATGTGCCAGCTCCTCCCACAGCAGAGCTTGTGTAGGCTCAGCAGCTCCGTCATCTCCTCCACAGACACGGCGCCGGGAACGTCCTGCAAAATGAGCAGCATGCAAACGTGATCAGCTCTGTTCGGTTTTGTGTAAACTCACTGTGACATCAGACGGGATGTTTTTTTGTTTTTTTTGCTGTACCTGCTTGTTCGCAAAGATGAGCAACAAGGCGTCTCGCAGCTCCTTCTCCGTCAGTAGTTTGGCCAGCTCGCTGTGGGCCTCCATGAGTCGGTCCCTGTGGCAGCTGTCGATCACAAACACCACCGCTGCACACACAGGAGCCAGGGGGAGAGGATGAGTTAGAGATAAATGGAACTTGGTTCTAAGGAGTGTTGGTCCACACAAGGGCTGAACAATTTGGTGAAAAGATCTATCGCAATTTTTTAGACTGATACGAGGAGAGGTCAGAAAGTTTGCAGAACACAGTATTCAGCCAAGTGTAATGCAAAATTTCTTTTCATATTTAGACAACACAACATCTCACTCGTTAAAACATCAAGTTTACTCATCACAACAAAGTTGTGTGATCCTCAGAGACATTCTAAGTTGATGATCGTCAAGCAATGATGAAAAACCAAAATGTTGAGTTTAGGGCAGTAATAAAGTTCCTCACAAAAGGCCGGATGAGGTTTTTGGTGGTGATAATCCTGCCTCCACCCTACAGTCCAGATCTGGCTCCAGTCATTACTACCTGTTTAGAAATTTGAAATCACATTTTTGTGCAACCAGATTTCCTGATGACGATGAGCTCAAGGCTGCCACAGAGGCATGGTTTGAGGATCAAGCTGAAGACTTCTATTTTAAAGGTATAGACAGTCTGAAGAAAACGTGGGTGATGTGCATTGAGGTAAATGGGGACTATATTGGAAAATAATAGTACAATACATGGTCTGCTGCAATATATATATCTGCTACTGCTAGTCATGCTAATTCAACCCAGTCAGGAGCAAGTGAATCTGTGGTGTTCTTCCACCCGTGTTGAGTCCATCCTCAGTATTCTACAGTCAGTGTTTGTTCTGTCTTCAGGTGTATTACCAGCTGCTCATATGTCCGTATATTAACATTTGTTGTAATCGGTGTCATTTCTGCATTAGATAAATACTGTGGACAATTAGTATTATATTGTCCATCCATCCATTATCTATACAACGCTTAATCCTCACTAGGGTCACAGGGGGGCTGGAG
>NW_007579372.1:20870-36396 GCF_000690725.1 Stegastes partitus | reverse complement strand
GAAGGAAGCCGGAGAACCCAGAGAGAACCCACGCTGCATGAAGAGAACATGCAAACTCCATGCAGAAAGATCCCAGGTGTCCTAACTGGGACGCGAACCGGCGACCTTCTTGCTGCGAGGCAACAGTGCTAACCACCGAGACACCTTGCAGCCAAGATTATATTGTGTGTTGATAAAGAGCTGATGGCTCCCCTGTTAGCTGTGTGGTCTCACAGCTCCATTCATAGTTGTAAATCCACCTGCTCCTCCCCGTTGGACAAACCACACCTTAACATACACACAAAAATGGAAACTCCATTTGCAACAAAGGCATTTGTACTGAAAGCAATTTTCCCTCAATAGAACCTTTGGGCTCTTTGTGGTTTGATCAGCTGCTTTAGTTTTGACCTTCTCAGAGTCTAATTGTACGAGAGATGCCGCTGTCAGCCGTTCACCCTCTTTTAGATATTAATTGTTCCCAGAGGACGAAACCAACTGACTTTGGTGATCCTGTGACTTTTCCTCTCACACCACAAACAAGTTGACATTTATGGTTCACTCTGACCCATAAATGTCAACTATCTGATGGATTGCTCTGACATTTGCTCGACATATTTAAGGTCTGTTGAGGATTCATTCTACATAACAACACTGCTGGTTCCATCAGTTTGCCAAATACTTTAGTTTATAAGCAGACAACTGCAAAAGCGGTGACACTACTCAGGAGTCAAACATTACAAGTCGAATGAAATAATCTAAGAGCACATCTGCCAGCAGGATCTTATTCCGTTTACACAGTGACAGAGGTGACTTTACTTTACTTGATCCTGCAACAATTCAGTAACATGACACAGATATTTTGCTGATCTGCTCCCCGTGTTTTCTTATTATTTCAGCATAAAATATCTAGATTCAAATGATGACATGCAAATCTAGCTTTTTATTCTTTTTTGGACTGTATTTAGGCGAATGAGGTCAGCAGGTAGAGTACACTCAGTGCACTGTGGCTTATTTACTTCATATACAGATAACATGCCAAGCCCCAGTGACCAGTCAACTAAGCAAACAAAAGAAAAGATTGTCTTTTGTTCACTCCAGCCCAAAGTGTCATTCAAAGAAAAGTGTCATTCAGTTCAAAAACTTTGCAAAAATGTGTCACGAGTCAATGAGGATCTTTCCCCCAATGTAAATAAATGCTTCCCAGTAATGTGAATATATCACTGTAACAAGCAGACAAAAAATGAACAATACATCCAAAGTGTGTAAAGCCCAGTTCGTACCTTGAGTGTTGAGATAATAGTGTTTCCAGAGAGGTCTGAGCTTATGCTTTCCTCCCACGTCCCAAATAGTGAATTTCAAGTTCTTATATTCAACTGTTTCCACATTGAAACCTTAAAGAAAAGATTAAAAACAAGATTTAATCAGGATATCATTCTGGAGACTTGTCATGTTGTAACACAAAGAGCTTACATTCTGCTTTTTGCCAATTCTTTAGTGTAATAGCTGCTTTTTGTACCTGTAAAAGGTCTGCAAACTACCAAAAGTTTACGCCAAAGTCAGTTGTTATCTCTTACAAAACACACTGCTCCTATTAGGGATTTTAACCAATGCTACTTCACCTTTATTAGGCCAGCTGACCAACCAGCGCAGAATAGAGTGTACAATAGTCTGCTTTAAATAAGAAAAGGTGCAGCAGCAATAGGAAAAATAATGTGTTATTCGAACATTGAAGCATGCTGTAATAGACCCCCAACATATAATTAAGAATATATTGTGCAGAACATGGGCTCTTTCACATACAGTATTTCTAAATAAGTGAACTATACTAACTACATTGTAATCTAAATGCCTTTACCAATGGTTGGGATGGGTTGCATGAACTCATCTTGTTTCAGCTTGAAGAGGATGGTGGTTTTTCCAGCTCCATCGAGCCCAAGAGTCACAACACGGATCTCCATCTTTGGACCAATGTGGACCCGGTTGTCCTGAAAACACATGATTACATACGAGAATAAACCAAAGTTCTTTCCACTTTTCTGACAGACTTGGTCGACACTAAGGAGGTCCTGTTTCAGGTTTTTTTTTGCCTCTGATCCTATCTGCATCCTTGAACATTTAGTATCTGTCTATAGTGAGATACTGAGTCCCAATCCGATTTCCTTAACAATACACACTTGAAACACAATAAAGGTATTAAAAGCAATACAATGTATAAGCTTGACAACTTAACAGCTCTGCCACGCATTATGAAAAAAAAAAAAAAGCATTTCTGTATCTAAGCTGTTTGTTAATGTCATGTGGGTCATGACCCTTGTTGCAAAGCTCTGGTAGAGGACTGTCTGAAATGTAGTGCTGAGAGTGTAGATTGTACTGAGGCTCCACAAGCTCCAGAACACTGTGAAAACCTGTTTTCTCTACATGCATGTCAGAACCTGTATTATACATTAGCTGTAGTATCTGGTTAGCCTCTCTATTGCTTTTTCTGTAGGCAGTCAACCAACAGGAAGCTCAGTGTAGGCAACAAGGAGCATTTTCAAAGACTTCTGTGATACTTAATGACCTTCAGCCAGAGATTGGGATTAAGACAAGCCAGGATTGAGTAAGACACACGTAAAGGTCCACTGTGATTATTACTATATATATTTTTATTATAGTATTATCAATTAATCAGTTATTGACTGATAATGCTGCTGATCATTGATTAAGAAAATTATTCAAAATTACCATCACGAACATCCTGCTAAAAGTACTGATCGGTGTCAGGTTGGTGCTGATAACAATCACTTAAAAAAACGCCTTGACCAGCCACCATCATGATCTTTCAAATCGGATCAGGACATTCCTAGTTGACACATGCAGATTTCTGGGACCGACTATGCGCAGTGTACCTTAGTGAAGGTGACAGGGATGCCAGCATCCAGCTGAATGTGATCTGCCAGCTCAGTGAACTGATGCTGCTGCTTCTGAAGTGTTTCCAGTAAACAGTTGATCTCCTGCTTTGCCAGCACAACTCTGCAGTCATCCTACAGCAGGACAGAAGCAACACACACTAAATATAACATGATATTATGCGTGCATCAGCCCAAAACTGTAACTTTAATCTTCATTTCGGAAAATGGCCCTTAAATGCACCCGTTGATTCACTGAGCTCAGTATTTTTCATGCCTCCTACCTGCTGCAGTGTCTTCTCGCAGTGCAGACAGGCGGTGGAGACCTGAGACAGCAGGATGGTCATGTCCTCCTGCTGCTGCCTCAGCCAGATAAGCCTCTCCCTGACGTGAGCATCCACCACGCTCAGCGCCATCTCCTCCTGCCGACACAGAGTCTCATGGAGGTCTGCAAAGTAAGCTCGGACGCAGGAGCGAGCGCTCTCTGCTGTGCCGGGGACCTAAAGAGCACATGGGAAAGACGTTAGTGCCAGAGGAAAAGCACAACTGTGTTTTGGAAAAGAGTCCTATGCAGTATCGTACATGTTCAGTGTGTGCCATGCCGACTCCGTCCTCTACTATCTGCTCGCCGCCTTCTATTTGCTGCACGATCCCCACCAGCTTCCTCGAGTACTCGGACACCTCGTCTGTGAAGGTACGGATGCAGTGGGCCATGTCCAGGATGGATGCACGGATCTGATTCGCTTCTGTCTCAAGAACAGCGTGCTGGAAAGAAAGTTGGAGAACGTATGAATTTTTTGTGTCTTTTTGTGGTTGTTTTGTGACTCTTTGCATGACCATGTATGGACAATTGCTGTTTCTTTGTGGTCTTGTTTCTCTTTGTGGTCAAATTAGTCTCTCTGTGGTTGTTTTGCGCCTATTTGGTCATTTTGTGTCACTTTGCAGTAATTTGTGTCTCTTTGTGGTTGTCTTCTGTCTCTTTATAGTTGTTTTGTGTTTCTTTTAGGTCATTTTTGTTTCTTGGTGGTGATTTTTGTGTCTCTTTGTGGTTGTTTTGTGACTCTTAGCATGACCATGTATGGACATTTGGTGTTTCTTTGCAGTGAGTTGTGTCTTCATGGTTGTGTTCTGCTTGTGGTCATTTTTGTCAATTTGTGGTCGATTTTTGCCTCTTTGTTAAATTTGTTTCTTTGTGATCACTTTGTGTCACTTTGCAGTAATTTGTGTCTCTTTGTGGTTGTCTTCTGTCTCTTTATAGTTGTTTTGTGTTTCTTTTAAGTCATTTTTGTTTCTTGGTGGTGATTTTTTTTGTCTCTTTGTAGTCGTTTTCTGTCTCGTTGTGGTTGTTGTATGTCTCTTTTACACCATTTTTGTGTATCTGCATTAATTTTTGTCTCCTTGTTGTCATTTTTGTGTTCACTAGTGTTTTCTGTTTTCACCTACCTTATGTCCCTGGTGCTTGCCGTACTCCTTGCACACACAGCACATGAGGGGCCCCGACTGACAGGCCTCCTCCAGACAGACGAACTCGATGGCGTGGACCTGATGCTGTGGGCACAGGGTCTTCTCGTGGGGCTTATCGGCCAGCGGCACCCGGCGGTGTTTGGCCAGCGTGCGGGTGGAGTGGGTGAGCTGAGAGCACTCGGCACACAGGTGCGTGGCACACACGGTGCAGTACATGGAGGCCGTGTGGCTCTCATCCTCGTCACACCGAATAATACACTAATTGAGGAGAAGAACTGTGAGTGAAGGTGGCATGTATTACAGGGCATTACCACAACAGTAAAATAACAGCTGCCTTACTTCTCCCATCCCTTTCAGGGCATCCTCCGCCATTCCTGACTGGTTGGTCGCTCCATTCTGGAGTCGCTCCAAGAGTTCGAGCAGAGCAAAGTTCTTCTTTAGACCCCAAACTCCAGAATCCCCTGAGGAGATGTGAAGAAACAGGAAATACTTTAAAGCAAAGTGACAGAATTGAAGAGTTCCATCCTTAATACAGAGAACATTGTAGACAGGAGAGAGTAACAATCACATCTGGTCACAGACTACAGAAGCATGTTTTCTGCAACCAATTCACAATTTAGCAGTTTTTGTCAAACAGAACAAGAGAACTTTGCAGAATGATACAATCATAAGCAGCATAAATCGAATAAACGGTGTCACCAAACCAATAATGATAAGCTTCACTTCTGTTGGGATTACTTGAGATTTCCCACGACAATCCTCTTGTTTAGTGACACAGCTTTATGGTCAGTTTATGTGATTTTGTGCCTCTTTGATGTAATAACGGGTCTCTTTGTGGTTGTTTTGTGTCTCTTTGAACAAATAATTGGTTTTTAAATGAAAGCACAACTTGAAACAACACAATTAGTGAATCACAAAGGCTGGACTATACAATGGACAACGTGCAGCGTGTCTGACCCTGACTTCATTTTTTTACTGTTATTACTTAATTTAATTTGCAGAATGTGCAATACTTAGTTGAGCTCTTGAAGCAGGACTGGTCTGCCTGTCTGAATGTCAGAGATTGTTTACAAAAAGGTTCTATCATTTTCTACTGAATCATTATTTTCTTTACTATTACTTTATTTTATCATCTTAATATAGTTGCAGCTTTTGTGACAATTCCTCCGTCTCCTATGCCATTTAAAAAAGGGATTAGGACATACTGGAAGCATTTTATATATTTAAGTTCTCATCTTTGCATGAGAATATAATATTGTTATTATATAATGCTGGTAATATTTTGATGGAGTTTCATGTTGCAACGATTCATCACATGTTATAAAACTGTTAAACACTGAACTGAAGCTTTATCAATTTAGATTTCAAATCGCAGTACCGGTTCAGCCCTATGACGTGGAATGCTAATGCTGTATGTGCTTCAGTTCCTTTGCTTTGTCAGTCAAATGAAGAGAAACTTGCAGATTGTAGTTTCAAGGTTTTCTATTGGTTCTGGAATGTTTGTGCCCTGATTTCTGATAGGATGGTCAGTCACAGCAAGATGCACTAAATCTTTCACTCTTCCATGCGTACAAAACTGTGCTTTACACTTTTCTACTCTCAAGTGATTATCTGATGTGCATCGACTAATGCAGGTAGAGATAATGTTGTGGTTATAACAGCGACCCCCATTCTAAACAGCCCAGGAGAAGTGATGCTGCTGAGTATTTGACGGAGAAAAAGTTCCCCAAATAGGCAAAATATCCACAGTTGATTCATGATTTCAAGACTGAAAATTCTGCCCATGTGTGCTATAAACTTATCAAACCACAAACAATTACGGTATAATAAAGTTTGTTCTCATAGCTACTTGGAAACCTGTTCCCATGTTTTGGTAGTTAGCTTGAGTACTAGAGGGGATATGTTCTAATACACATCCATACACATAATGTTACTACTGCAAATGTTCTGGTGTGAAATGGGAAAATCCTTCTACTAAGAAACTTTATATACCAAAAAAACCCATTCTGATTTCAGTAAACAAATCAGACTTTTACAGTAAAATGACATCTAGCTGTGATGGAGTTTAGCCCTCACGACTGATTTACTTGTTGTAGCTCGCTTTGGAGACACCGATACATTCTGTCTCTAAGGATTATTTATATGTATGAGTAAATAATGAAGTTACCATTGTGATGTGCATAAATACACGCGTCTCTCTCTTTAAAGAATCTCATATGGATCCTGCTGCTGTCTGATGTTGCAGATATTTAATAAACTCAGAGGAAAGACTCCTACAAATAGCTGGAAGCAACACATTAAACTTGAGCTCGTGTTAATGTCTGAGGTCTGTGTGTGCACCTGCATCAATGAAAGAAATGTGCCTTTTGTGCTCCTTGTGATGCTTATGGAAAGAAGGCACAGCACTACTGCTATTCTGTTACAGTCATCTTATGGTGCTTTCACTTGCACTTGGTCACCTGTGGTGGCATTCACTGAAACTATGACATCAGAATACTAGTGGATAAATGTTTGAGTTGACCACATGCGTGGCCAATGAGAGCGTTTCATTTAACCAGCAGAGCAGCCCTCTTTCCTGCAGCGTTTCAGCAGCAGGCAGCAGCAGCAAACCAAAGCAATGAAGAATCAGAAATGGTAACAAAATGCAACACTGCTTATAATACAGCATTAGATGAGCTGCATTTTACTGACTTCAAATCCCGGATCTTCCTGATGAAAAGCAGGATAAATTTTGCAAATCATTTATCTGCGCTTTTACTCTTGTTTACAATAATTTACATAAAGTGTTAAGAAATGAGTAATGTGTATGGAAACTGACAAAGAAGGTAAAGCTTAAAACTGAAAAATTTAGGGTACACCATTGCAACCAATAGAAAAAGTAAGTCTGGAACCCTGTCAGGGTCTCAAACCCTTAGAAACGGATTCATGTAATACGTTTTATTTTGTCAAGAAATACCAATTACACCTCTGTGCTTGTCGTACTACAACACTGAAAAGCCCACGAAGTCTGTGAGTAGTGACATTCAAAATAAAAAAGGTACAAAAAAGCCTGACTATTTCATGTCAGTGCAGTCACAGAAAACTCTCTCCTCACCCAGCTCAGTGACCTGTCTGTCGAAGGGGCAGCGGACCGCTCTGCCATGGAGGGGCAGTCGGGTGAGACAGTCATGGCACACTGTGTGACCGCAGAGCAAAAGACGAGGGACTTTGTCTCCTTGGAGAGAGAAGACGTCCTCACACACTCCACACTCCAGCACCTGTAAACACAAGCACAACTTGATAAACTGCCAAACCACCACTGTGTGTGTGTCAGAATCCTGCAGTCAGAGGGAAGAAATATCCACCAGCTGGGAGGGATTCTCAAACAATCTCTGACTGAATGCAGAGAAAGAATAAAGAAGAGTCAGTGAACATGTCAGTCATCTGATATTACAGCTGGTTAACCCTGCTGATTTCTGTTTCTGTATGTGCTCTTTAAACAAATGCGATGCAAACACAGTTTAGGAGATTTTATTTACACGCGCACTATGCAGCGACTCTTAAATCACTGAGCAGAGCCTCCACACAAACACAGCTAGTCCAGACAGCTAGCTGATCCTCCAGCTCTGGTAGCAGGCTGCAGGCTAGAATACCAAACGGGTGAACGTTCATAAACCTTACTAAGCCATTTATAAGATCATGAAAATGCCCACTATTATGATACAACGTTAACGCGTATCTAATCTAGTTCAGTGTTTGCCATCCGCTGCCTCCAACGCCAACGCAGCGGCAGCAGCGTTCGCCCCAAATCAGGAGCCACGAAGGCAGCGAGCCTGCTGTCGATGCTTCGTGCAAACTAACTGAACAACACAATCATCAGGAACATAATGTAACTTTGGCATTTAGTAATAACATTACAACCTTCACCGTGCTGCCACTAGCTCCCCTCCCGTGTCGGATACAGGGCTCCATCGTCGCTACGGCGCCCTGCTTGTTTATTCCTGCTGCAGCGGCGGCCATTCTTTACGACAGCGCAGAGCATTGCGCATGCGTCAGAGGACTACCCCTCAACTACTTCCGCTTTCGCCCTACAAGCCTATGAGCGGAAAATATATCGATATAATGATAATATTAACATATAATATCTGTCTGTCGTCCTGTTACTGACATGCATTTCAATACAATGGTGTAAAAATATGTGTTCAAATAATTAATTTTATGTAATGCATTTGAGACGTTAACTTTTAAGTTACATTTGTACAAGCAAATGTATTTCCTTCATTTCCATGCGCTATGCAACAGCTTTTTTTAATATCGAAGAAACATTCACAACCATTATGGTATATTTGATTAGAAAGAAAATGAAACTACATGAAAGAAAAGTATAATTCAATACATAAGTGAGAGAAGAGTACATTACAAAAATCCATTTTTTTTTCTTTTAAATTTAGTCCTCATCAGTAATTGCTCTGGAGGTAATCAAATATTTTCAGCACCTTATAAAAGCACAGGAGAGCCTTTTCATGCCTCCCTTTTATCCGTTGTAAAGTACAGAGATCCCAGCAAACTATCTTTTGGGAACATTCTCTGCCAGTCTTGTGTTCGGGGAACCTTAGTTGTCAGTTTGTGAAGCAGATCTGTGTACACTTCTTACTTTGTCCCGTTAAAATGCCAACCACATAACAGATATGCTAAAACAGGCCAGTCAAAGCCTTCCTTTTTTAAAGGCGTCCGACTTTTTGACCTGTCAATTGGAGAGCAACCCCTCACATTGAATGACCTTTGTGACCTATTGTCATACTGTACAAGAAAGATCCTGAGACTCTCTGAGCTGCTCAAATAAGATGGCAAACTCCAACTCCAACAATTTGGTGTAGAGAATTAAAGACTGAAAGAGCAGAATAGCAATATCTGCAAGAGGAAAATAAAATACTGAAGCAGGAGAAGCTGAAACCGGAGAAGGCAGGGAACACTTTAAAGACGAACAAGACACTGGCAGAAGGGAGATACCAAAGACTCCAGGAATAGAAAACCAAACTGGAGGAGCAGAATAACAGGCTGAAGGGGGAGAGCAGAAGCTGCAAACAAAAAATAAAGAGCTGCTGGAGGACAATAAAAAAAACTTTGTGCTGAGCAAGACAGTGATGGAGCACCGACAGACAAGACTGAGGGAGGGGAACAACAGCTGGACCAGTAGAAAGATGAGGAAATCCAGAGGCTGAGCCATCTCAATGTCTCTCTGTCTCTGATGGTCTCAAGCACCAAGGAGCAAATGTTGGTCAAAGAGGCTGAACACCAGCAGAGAAAGCAGGACTGGGTTTGTCAGCTCACAATCTGGAGAAGATGAGAGAGGAGGTGGAAAAAAGAGATGGAGGAGAAGCTAAAGGAGCTGCTCGAGCAAGAAAAATAAGAATCAAAGAAGAAGAGCCAAAAAAATAGAAAAAGAAGAAGAAAAAGAGCTTCTCGGGGTGTTTTTCCACAAAGAAAAAACATGACAGTAAGTCAAAGGTGAAGGAGGCTGCTGGATGTTCAATGTAGCTTCCTCTGAATCCCCATTCTCTGTCTTCTCCTCACCCTTTCTACCTCATTCCTCACCTCTCAACCCTCCCTCCACTACCCCCTCCACCAGCCTTACCCCTTTTACTATCCCTATTCTTTTTCTCCCATCTTTCTGATGGGATGATGATGATGGTGTAGGTGACAAGTTAAAGGGATCCAGCATAATCACAAAATTTACAGGACTTGATCCAAATGTTCTGAGATATTTCAGGCTGGATCAAAGGGACTAATAAATCAGGACTTTCATCCATAATGCCGTACTGCCTTTTTGGAAAATGTATAACCCCATGTCCACTATATGTCGATGAAAAAGGTCAAATAACAATATTCACATTTACATAATTAGTCAGCTCAATCGGTTCAGCAAAGAAATGAGTAAATGTTATAAATTGTTTCTTCTTTCTGCCACTTGATGGATCTATAATGCTACAAAAAAAAGAAAAGATGTGGAAACCAAAAGCCCTGGATGATTGCAGGGGTGCGCTCGCTGCTGACGGCCCGTGATGCAACCTTCAGAGTGAGAGACGGTTATAAATTGTTTCTTCTTTCTGCCACTTGATGGATCTATAATGCTACAAAAAAAAGAAAAGATGTGGAAACCAAAAGCCCTGGATGATTGCAGGGGTGCGCTCGCTGCTGACGGCCCGTGATGCAGCCTTCAGGGTGGGAGACAGGACTGCTCTTCACTCAGCCAGATCTGAGCTCTCAAAAGGGATCAAGGCTGCAAAACGCACCTATGCAGGGAAAATCCAGGAACACCTCTGTGACACAGGAAACACCAGACGGATGTGGCAGGGAGTCCAGGCACTGACGGACTACAAGACCAGGCAGGGGGTCGACGATGATGACGCTTCTCTTCCAGACAGGCTCAACAATTTCTTTGCATGCTTTGAAGCATCAAACTCGACAATCAGAGAGAGGGCTGGTCCTTCTCCTTCATCTGTCAGGCCAGCTTTCACCATCAGTGCAGCAGACACACAGAGGACGCCAGCCAGGGTCAACCCACGAAAAGCAACAGGACCAGACAACATCCCAGGACGTGTGCTCAGAGTCTGTGCTGACGAGATGGCAGATGTACTGACTGACATTTTCAACAAGACCAAGTATGTTGCCTGACTTGAATCCAAAAGAATGCCTTCGGATTCTTTTTAAGAGGACAAAACAGCAACACAACCCCTCTAGCAAAGAGCAGTTGAAAGAAACTGAAGAATGATAGAACATCCAGCCATCGATTATCTATACATCCTCACTTGGGTCACGGGGGAATTAAAGCAATTCATAATAAAGGTGTAAATATTAATTTTGCTCCTAAATGATTCTATAAAAAGATAATCCACATTTGTAAAAATATTTTTCAAGCAACACCTGTACATTTATGTAATGCAGTCTCTTTATTTTTCATTAGGCTTTTGTTTTTTTCTAGTTGAGACTTTACTATATTAATTTTTTTATATGTGTTTTTTAATACTAACATGTTGCCTTTACAGTTTAGCATCTATTGGTTTCTCGTTTTAACTTTGTCTTACTCCTTATTTTACCTTCTGGGTATCCTGCTTTTGCTTGGTTTGTCCAAGCACATTATTATGATTATGACTATGACTATTATTATTCAGAAGCTATTCATTTTGTTTTTTTAGTTCATATAAAAAGTGAGTGTGTACAGTATTTGAGAGTTTTTCTCATTTACTACAAATCCCATAACACACTACCGCACGTCCTATGGCGATGACGTCATTTTGGCGCGTCTCGCTGAGCTTGAGCAGGAGGGACTGTTGTGGTTGACGCTGCTCTGAGAGCTAAACACTGCTACTTTAACGGTACGTATTTCGTATTTTAATGATAACTATAGTTTGATTATGTTTATTAGTTTAGCAACTAGTGTTCCTCTGTGTGTTAATATTTTAAGAAATTCGAATTACACCATGGTTTCTTTTAGGGCGGGTAACACTCCTATTTATTCAGATTTAGGGATCGACTTCCTGTTTTTTCAAATGTACCTTGTTTGCGGTTGTATTCTAACCACTCAGGAGAACAGCAGTGATGTCTCAACAACCACAGCAGACGGTGCCCTCCGCCCCGGACTCCCCTGCGCTGGTGGTCACTACGAACGTGCAGAAATATGCCATAAAGAAGAAGAAGGTCCTCAGTGCTGAAGAGATGGAGCTGTTTGAGCTCACCCAGGCTGCAGGCATCACCGTGGACCAGGAGGTCTTTAAGTAAGTGTAACTCCAATCAACAGGAACCAGGAGCCTGGAGTGTGCATGAAGGGATACACTGGAGGTTTTAACTTCCTCCTCCTCCTGCCCTCCTAGGATCATAGTGGACCTCTTGAAGATGAATGTGGCCCCTCAAGCGGTGTTCCAGACTCTGAAGGCCATGTGTGCAGGCCAGAGAGTGGCTGAAAGCTGCGGTGCTGAGTCTTCAGCGGCCTCCCACACCACGACCATGACCACAGCACCGGCAGAGGCCCGAGGTTAGTGCCTGAACACTGGGATGCAGCATGAACAATGCCCAGCAGTCGTTAGATGGTAATTGGAAATTATAGCTTTAACATGAAGGCCCTGCACACACAAATACAGGCTCAATTACTGCAGCTGATATGACTTTTTGCTTAGGTTTAGGTTGTGTGAACCTGTACTGAGAACTGTATTGCCATGACGCAGGACCACATACACATATCACAGTACTACTTGAACACTTCTCAGAATATGGGCATGTCATTCACAGATCTGTTTGTTAAAAGGAGAGAGTGTAGGTTGGATTGTAGAAAACTTTCTCAGCATCCTGTAGCAGTGAAACAACTATGTCATGCGCAATACCAGATTCTCGAAATAAGCAAAACTAAAAGAAATTCTGAATAAATTAATATCACCTATACCTGCACTGTTGTATTATTATGTCAAAGTGTCTGGCTAAGATAATGTCCTATTTACGATGTAGTGCGCTACATCTGCTGCCATTTTATTTTATTTTAATTGAATTGTGTGTGATTTAAAAAAAGTTGAGTGCCTTGATATAGTTCCCTCCCACAATGGAACTAAAAAAAGGTGTGTTGCTATTCCACATTAGGGCCTGAAAAATTTGGAGATAATATCTAATTGCTATTTTCTGGTAAATGTCGCAGTTAACTTTGCAATATATTTTTTCAAAATCGTCAACATGATGGAGCATTACCATGTGAGTCACAATCAAAAGCAGAACTCACACAAGAATGACAGTATGAATTTTTGAAACCTTACACACAACAGTTTAAACCAAAGGGTCAAATGTGCTGGTCAAGTGTTGCTACTGAATAATAAGATTAGGTTTATGCCAATAAAACCACATGTCTGAAACACATTGTATACAATAATCAGTGGGCATAAACAACCTCGGAAAGTTTCAATCTTCTTGAATTAACTCAAACTGAATTATAGCATGAGTATTATTATTTGATAGTCACACCTTGTAAATCTGAAGTTGCAGCATCTGTTTTAAATTGTGATTTTGATTTGAAATCAGTTACTAGTTCAGCCCTGATTCACACTACAAACTAATTCTAAACAGGTTTGTTTCTGACTGTGTAGCAGTGTAGCAGTGTTATAATTTTCTAATTTCACATTTCTCCTTGAAAATGTAATTACAGCACATATTGCAAATTGCTCAGCTACAAAAAAATGAGTTACTACCTGGCCCTGTCACAGACGTCTTTAAAAAACACTCCAAATCCACACGCGCACACACACACACACACACACACACACACACACTGCGTCTTTTTATTTATTTACTTTTAAAGCTTGGTTTTTTTTTGCCTTTCATTTTGAATCTCAGTTTATGCTTGTGTCTGGCCCCTGTCCTGTTCATATTTCTACCTGGCATTGCCTCTACTCGTTCAGTTACAACCATTTATATCATTTAGGCCAAGTTTGACCTGCTGACTGACACTTTCGTACTCAGCTCTACTTCACACATTTCATTGTTCTGGTTACTTCTGATTTGTGTACTTGTGTTCTGAGGCTTTTTGTTCTGCCCTTTGAAAATCAAAGGTGAGCTGAGAAGTCTTTTATCATTATTTATGACATTGTACAGCTCAAACATCAGTGTCATCCATTGATGCACTGTGCCAGATGAAGACTTATATCTAATTTGCATTCGTAGTGCCTAAGCATGCAATATTCTAATGTCACACTTGACATTAAATGTTGCATATGTTGTAGAGTTGTCTGTTAGTATAAAACGGATTAGAGTGTTGATGTTTTGTATACTAAGTGCAACAACAGTGTATTGTAAACATTACTCTACAACCTGCTGCAAAGAATTGGCTGTATAGAATGTATGTGTGCTTGAGAGAGAGTATGTATGTCGCATTCTTTTCTATAGAATCAAAGTGTAAATAGCTGCACATACCTTCTGTGAAGTACAGGCTCCAAGTGTAGAAAACTTTTTGAATTGTAAATGTGTTTTTCTGACTGTCTCTACCTTTCAGCTTGCTCTTGTTATTCTTCTTTCGCTTCTCACTTCTCTTTTCAAGCATGTGAAATATTCACATTCCTCCACTTAAGTTCTGTATATAGCGTAGTAGAGGTTCTGGTCCTGTGCTGCACTCTGCCTAATCCCCTTCACTAACTACATTCCCTCTTCACTTCACCCCAGAGTAAGGTTTTCCACTTAAATGGAGGTGAACTGAAGACCAAGGATAGCCATATAAAATAAAATAAAAAACCCCAAAGCTGATTTTCACTGTGTGCACGTCATGGTGCTTTCTAATTTCTTTTCTATCCCCCATGAATCCTTTCTTTTTTTCCCCCTGTGCCTCTTGTTTCCTGAAGAAGAGGACTCTTTGGTCTCTGGAAAGAGCCCTAAGCCTCCTGCAGCTCCCCCCTCAGCGTCGGGCCCCAGAGCCACAAGGGTCAACACTAAGATTGTGGTCTACGGCCCCCAAGACGCTAGCTCTCCTCACTCTCAAGGTCCCCTCTGCTGCACCGTGTCCTTCACCTCCATCTGTCCACTTGCTTGCCTTTCTTATTAATATAAGTGTTGTGTTACGATATGGACCGGGATGCTGTACTTCCCTCATTTCGCGAGTGGAAACTGTGTGTATGCATGTGTGTGTGTACATGCATGTGTGTGTGTGTGGACTAGACGGATAGAGTTTGCCCTTGGGTGGTTTTGATATTCAAGTGGACATACTCACTGCACAATTGATTTTTTTGGTATGCTTTTGAGTGGCTAAGAAAGACATTCTAAAGTACTAAGTGATGTGTGGAAATAGCAAGAGCAAGAAGTAAGAATCTGAATCAATTTGAAAATTCTAAAAAGTTGTTTGTTCTGTCTCAATGTTATGACTTCCTCTTATCACACAAGCTGTGGCAACACAACTGAAGAAAGAATGTTGACACTGTTAATATAATACACACAGTTTGGGGAATGCTCTCAGGATCTGACTGTTTTGTACCGCTGACTAAGATTTTAAGGCTTATTAGGCTTGTTTTAAGTCTGCTGTGACAAAACTGGCAGTAATGGTAATTGGCCTAAGTTGCAGGTTAAATTAGATGTTGAATAATAAATCAGGCAAAACTGGAGGAGCACTGATCTTTTTTTTTTTATTATTAAATTAACTTAATACCAAAATTAATCTAAAAAATACAGCATTTGACTTGCTGTGACTGCACATA
>NW_007579372.1:11843-20376 GCF_000690725.1 Stegastes partitus | reverse complement strand
AACATGGTATACCAGTAGAGAAAGGTCTTAAAGTTGAAAAACTGATGGAATAATATCAGCTTCTCAAAATAGCCAAAACACTAACTGATGATAGCTGCTGGTCACACACGACCCAGTCAGGCTGTAGCCGGTAGCCAAACCCTGAGAGTGCTGAGCTGTTAAAGAGTGTGATCTGTTATTGAAGGCACAGCTACAGTTTACCAGCAGATGCTAAAACATTTTGCAAGAGTGGCACAAGTAGAGAAGTGTCATAAGCCCCTTTCAGACACGCTCTCCTTTCCATTAATCTGATGGCATGTAAACGTTTTTTGCTTCCTGTCTGAATGAGCTCCCGGCTCTCTTTTCTGTAAAAGTCGCGACAGCAATCTTACTCGGTCAGACCTAGTAGCGTTTACTTTCAACACGGCACAAGTCTGGACTGGATGCAGTTACATCCATGGATAGACATGAACAAGTGATGTGAAGTGATTTGGGAATTTGTTTTTCCACAAAATTCGCCAAAAATCACAAATCCCTTTTTAAAAATTCACTTTGCTTCCCAATTCACATCTATTACAAACCAAAAAGTCCATAAAAATAACATTTATATGAAGGTTTGTCTTGTAATCCAGGTTTGGACGAAACATTCACGGGACCTAAAGTTTACTTTCTTGCTTCCAGCTGTTTGTAGGAATTTTTCCTCTGAGTTTATTAAGAACCTGCAGCATCAGACAGCAGCAGGATCCTTATGAGCATCTCCAAAGCAACAAAGATATACAACAGCAATAACATCATTAATTACTTATAATTATAAATGATACCCAACATGGAGACGGGATCAGTCAGGATCTTGGTCATCCTCAGGCTGAGTCCTTAATGCTGTCACAGCTGCTACCCTTTTTATTTTTTATTTTCTGTTGTTAGATTACACATTGACAAAATGTTCTGTCTGTTCTCACCACGTATGACAAAAATCGAGGCTCTCTCCGTCGCTGTGGTTGGTACGTCGAAACATAATCAAGCAGTGAGAAACATTACAATTGACCCACATCTGAACAGCACAATGATGTCACTTTAACAGATGGAAGAAGCAGCAATGTTACTTATCTAATATCTGAAATGGACTGTAGTCTAGCAGTAGCACAAATACTACGTTGAGTAACAAAGTCAGGCTTAACAATGTAAGTTACACAACAATGCCTATTTCAGTTTTAATGGCCATAGTACTGGTGGCAGCTTGTGTTTTTTCCCCTACTGAATTTAACTTTAAAGAACTGGATTCTCTTTTTTTGCTTTTAATAGAAACTTAGGCAGCATCAGAAAAAAATGAACAAGACATATACACAAGCACTGTTAATACGGTACAGATTCTTCTACATGTAGAACACCTACATGTGAGCCTGATTCCCGTGAAATTGTGAGAATGTAGTTTCGAAAACCTTGATAGTGCACAGTCTTGTATATATATATGTTTCTTGTGAATTTTCTAATAATAGTTCCTTAAAGCACTTCATCATCATCAACTGTGCAGCGTGTATGTGCCGTATCGTTAGCTGTACTCAAATGAAGGAGGGAAAAGTTACTTTTTCTCATTGTGACTTTTCTTTGTCTTTACCATTTCCACCGGTGCCATGTTGCCCGAGACATGTGAAGCAACAATCATACGGCCCTCCTCTCTGTCCTCTCCTTTGACTGCTTGTGTTTGCTATGTTGCAGCCGTGCGCAGTAAAGCTGGAGCGAGCCACAGTGAGAAGAGCAGGGAGGCTTCCAGCCAGCGAGTGCAGCGGCAGCCCAGCGCCACCAGAGGACAGAAGACCAAGAGCTCCGGCAGCAGCAGCTCGTCCTCGCAGATCAACTCCACATAAGACTGCGGTCACTGTGAAGCCACCTGTAAATATGTAGGTTTCTTTACATTTAACTTATGCGTGTTTAAATGTGGTAAAGGATTGGTTCAACTAAATTGCAAATATGTAAATAAATATATACGGCGTCTCTCTTTTGGTATTATTTGCTTGGATTTAGGGTAATTTGTGCCTTTGATTGAAATTTTATTTTCAGCACAATTTGACATTTCAAAGATTCAGCAGTCTTCCCATTAACAATGTTTTTTAAAAGTTATTTTTTAATATGTATATTTTTGGGGCTTTTGCCTTTATTTTAGTAGAGATAGACAGGAATGGGGGGAGAAGAATGGGGAGAGACCTGCAGCAAAGGGTCGTGAGCGGGAGTCAAACCCACGACTGCTGTGTTGGAAAACTGTAGCCCCTGTTTATGGGTCGCCCGCTCAGCGAGGTGAGCTACAGGGGCGCCCAACAATGTCTCTGTTGTATATAGTCAATACGTAGTTTGAATGAAACTGCTCACAATGAGATCTGTGATGTGAGAGTGATATCTCAGCCTTGGAAAATACAATGAAGCTGCGCGCGTGACTAGATAGATACTGAATGCAGATGTTAACCCTCTGAACTCCAAATCTTGCCAGCGGATTTGAAAGACAGGTTATCTTTAAACAAAAACAATGCTAAAATGACACCATTTAACAGGGTCACAGCACTATAAAAACAGAAAGAATCATGAGATGTTCAACTTTGCAGCAGTTTTTGAACTAATCTAATGTGTGACGTGCAGTTTTATAGGTAAGTTAACAAAATCTTAAATTTGTGATATTTAATGAAAATCACCTTAATATACATGTGTTTTTAGAAATTTGCCAAAAATGAACAGTTTGAACAATCAGATTGTGTAAAAACAAAAAATAAAATCCACTCCTCAGCCATGACTGCGACCAACCATCGTGTGACTAAAAGGACTTTTCAGCTCAGTTGCAGGTTGTGTTCAACAGAACAGAGAGGAGATGACAAAATGGAGGAAAATAAATCATCCTAATTGATAAAATAATCACTCCATGTCTAAAACACAGTATACAGAGGAACAAGTGACTGGAAGATACATTCAGCAGGGTGAAACATCTTTCTAGACTTGATGTGCAAGGTATTGTGAAAAAACTAATACATTTGTCAGTTTTCTCAACTTCTAGTCGTGGCAGGAGAAAAAAAGGTCCAGAAACTGCTCAGGATTCAGAGGGTTAAGTGAGAAAATCTGTTTGGTTTTGTATGTTCTAATCTAGATAAGCCAGTCCTTTGAGGTTCTAACCATGTCAAAGTGCAGTTTTTCTCTATTCTTTGTTCTGACCGGTGTTGTACAGAGTGAGTGAAGCCTTTTGCCTCGTTTGCCATAAACAGTTCAAACAAAACAGAATGACACAAAACAAAAAAATATATTTCAATATTTTCTACTGAAAGATGAAAATGCCTGTATTCAACGTGAACATTTTTATATCTTGATGAGTCTTTAATAAAGTCAGTAACGATAACCTTATCAGCTTTGCCTCTTTATTTGCACCAGTCCTACTTTTTTTTCCTCTTCTCTTCCCAATCTGATGCTACTACTTTCCCCCAAACTCCTCCACACGCAAAGTACTTTAAGACCTGTATGCTTTGAATTATTACTTGTACCTCATTAACTCTGCAAAAATAAGATCAATTACCTCGTTAGAAATTCTTTACTGCTCCTTCCTCTTTATTGATAGTGTCAGAGTTTGTGCAGAAGGTTTTTAGGTTTCCATATTAATGCTTATATTTGTGTTTAAGTTTCCCCTCTCTCGGCAGATGGATGTAGAAACGACATCATTCTCCACAAACGTCCAAGTGAGGCAACAGAAACTCACTGGAATCAATCTTATGTAAGTTAGCAGGATGTTAGGGATTGCAGCAAACGCCGAGTCGTTGGCTTATTGTGAGTGAGTGACTGCAAATGATAGAAAAATAGAACAATGTCACTGATAAAGAGATTCTATAATGAACTGGTTACATCATGGTCAAAACCAGATCTGTTTTTTAAGATTTGGAGCTATTACTGATGGCAATAGTGGATCTTCAGGCTCGTCCACAGCTGGTTTTAACATCTCTACATGTGGACGCACCCGAGATGCACTGAGATCTGAGGTGCTGTGTGTTGGATTTGGCTGCATTCTTTTAGCAGGGTGTGTGTGTTGTGAATGATTGCCTTCTAGAGCTGAGCAATTAATCAACTTCAAATCAAACTGAAACAAAAATCTGATGCTTTTCTGGAACAAAAAACAAGAATAGCCTAAACTGACAGTGTAAAACGAAACATTTTTGCGCAGCAGCTGTATTTAGAGTAGCGACTTGATTTAGGCAGCTCAGAATGTTATCACTAACTTTACACTGATGCCCTGAGGTAGCCCATTTCTTTTTGTTTTGTTTTATATTCATTGTATTTAATAGATTACATTGTGTCATACATTGCTGCCTTTGAATTAGTTTCCAATCAACAAAATTTTACTTCCCTTGTCGGTTATTCTTCACTGTTTTAGGTGATTTAGTGCATTACCTTTTGTTATATGTTCAACAGAGCTGGTAGATCGCAATTCTGGATCATAAAGATTAAAGAAACGTTATTATTTATGGTATACTGTAGTGTTGTGCATTTTAAAAGAAGAAAATATTGTAATCTACAGGCAACTACAGTTACAGGTGATATGGATAACAGTGGCAACATGAAAAAATACAGTATATTATTGGAAAGTAGTTACAGTATGAAACAGTAAACCTCTGCTGTAGAGGGCTGTCATGACTTATACCATAGTTAGCTGTTTCATTAAATTGCAATATTAATCATGTAAAAATACATTAAAATTCTCTGTATTTTTACAGGAAATGTTACAGTTTACATTTCAGGAAAAAAAAGTAGACTTGTCTCAAAACAGAGCAACAGTTTATTAAAAAGTTTAGGAAATGAAATGTTTCAGGAGATGTGGTTGATTTGGTGACGCAGTGTAATAATAATATTTATGTTAAGCTTTATTTCCTTCCAAACCGGACTTACAATAAAAGAGCACATTAAAGCATTAGTACAGGATGGGAAATACTGACGAGAGTAATAAAAAAAAACATTAGAAAAGGGGTCAAATGTCTCGTCTGTTCCTGTGGGTTTCTAAAAGCTTTTGTAACTGAGCTTTTCTGACTGAATCGGGAGTTTGTTCCAGAGCATCCAGTCCTTTCATGCAGCAAGGTGGTGTGGCGGAAGGTGTACACTGTAAAAATACTGAAAGTTTTAAAAAAATCTGATGTTTTGGACGATGATTTTTACAACAATTTACTGTGGATTTACCCTGTTAGGTTAAATGTCAGACAGTAGCTGGTAAAATCACAGAAAAAGGTGTTCATTTAAATGCTGTTGTAAAAGAGAAAATTGTAATATCTGACTAAAATTACACTGTATTGTACTGTATTTAGATATCCATGAAATATTTTTTTTACTGATATATACAGTTATTTAAGTTAAATATATATATTAAAAAAGTATTACTTTCCACATTAACTGTAAAATAACAGGCCAGAAGTCTCAATAATGTCTGCATCAACAGTTTTTATTTTTTAAAATAGTAATTCATTCTTTTACAATATCTTTTTTTCCCCCTGTATTTTAATCAGCAAAAAAATATTGTTTTAAAGAGATTTGCTGTTATTTATAAGAAAAATATGTGTTTTCAGGACTGGAAAATGTTAAATCATTTTAAAATAGTTTGTAAAAGCAGTTGTTATTTTACAGATTGTACCCATTTTGTTAAATTACAGATAATGTCGAGTAGAATCATAGAAAAAAAACATTAATTTAATATTGACTGAAAACAAAAAAACAGCCAAAATGTCTGCGTCAAAAAATATGGATTCTTATGAATCGTAATTTGTTCTTTTACAATGTGTGGCCATACAAATTACAGTTTTACTATATTTAAATCAACTAAAAAGATCAAATTATTTTACAGATATTTGCTTGTATTTCCATCATTTTTACAATCTTTGAACTTGACAGTGTTCCACCGTGTTTTCATGTATTTCTTCTGTCAACCTTGCTGCCAGATTTGAACAGTTTTTCTCCACTATTTTTTTTTCTCCTCCCAGTGTAGATTATTGGTAAATGTGATGTATGACCTCAGGGCGGTTCACTTGTGATCACATCAGCATGTTGGTAGCAGGTGTGAGCTGGTGAGCTTGTTGTGTCGCTGCTGTCCCGAGTGTTTCACTTCTATCACATGGGGGCAGTAGAAGCACACTGCAATTAATGCCGTCGCCCGGCGTGCTCAAATTGTTTTTTGCCTTTTCATAAATCGTCTTCATGAATGAAAGTGAGTCTGAATGCACACGTGCATTTTGTGTTTTTTTTTTTTTTCTTCCCTGTGTGTATTTGAAACAAACATCCACTCATTCACAAACAGAATGATACCATGGAAGGTGAAGGTGCACAGAGACACAGAGGGGAGATGCTGTGTGTCTCTGAGGCAGGCTGCAGGGCTTTATGTAGCTGCGGGTCTTTTATGTGGCCGTTTGTCCTGTTTATGTGTTCCTGCCTCTCCTCTCCTCTGCGCTCTGCATTGATGGCAGCGTGCCTGTAATTGATGGCACCATATTGCTGTGGTGTAGCAGGTTTAATGGGGCTTGACAGAGCAAGGGAAAGCAGCATGCAACCAGGGAGGGAACTTAACCCTTTCGCACACACTCCACCCTCCATCCCTGGTTGTCTCCCCCCCCACCCACCCATCTCCGCCTGCTCCCTGGTCCCTGCACCCTCCCTCCCCCCCCTGCACATCAGTGCATGCAAACACAAATGAGAATACAAATAGGCCCTCGGTGATTAGCTTGTTTACGATTCCTACTGTTATCTGTGGTCATGGTAATGGCAGTTTGGTTCATGATCAAGGAAGCTCAGACACCCCTCTGACTCCACTTCCGAAAATAAATACTCGCCAGCTGTTGGTGCTCTCCCCTGTTTTGCTTGGAGGAACCTAAATGTGTTTGACAAAGGTAAACGGCTGGGAATTTATTTCTTCAAACTTGCTGCCAGACTGCGTTTCTGGATGCGACCCACAGGGGCCAGTGTGGATCCAAGCTGCCGACCTCAGATTTCCATAGGCATCCGCTCCAGCATTTTGGATGTGTTTATTTTGTTATGAGGGAATTTCATAGCCAGTACAGAGTCTTCTATTAAATAGGGACTGTTATCCTTCACTGTGGATTTGTGCACGCGCATGTACACACTATATGCACCATTAATCAATAGAGAGGATGAAATGATGCCATTGTGTGCGAAAGCAAGGCGAACGGCACGTTGAAGAATGAGCCAGTCAAAGCTGTTGGCAAATCATTAATGTAAGGTGTTGGTCTAAACCAAGTTCTCACACTCTCTCTGTGCAAGCTGTTCCCAGGTGACAAAAAACTGGGGAGAGACACTATTTTAAGAGCCGATATCACACCTCCCTTTCTCTCTTTTTTCTTTTTTTTTGTAACCCCCGTCACTTATATTCCCTCCTGAATCTCTTTCTCTGTGAGAGCATTTGGGTGGGGTGTGGAGGAATATCATCCTGTTTCTTCCTCCCCCTCTTCTCTTCCCTCCATCTTTCCTCTCGGGTATTATCCTTTTCCTCTGAACTCTTGGTCCACATTTCTCTCTAAATTTATAGGCCACTTTCCCTCACTTGTTGTCTCTCTACATTCAGTCCCCTCTCTAACCCCTTCACTCTCCATCATCCCTCACCTCTCTGCCATCACCCTCCTTGCCAGGCCGGCTGCAGATTGGCTATTTCCTGCACGCGCCCAGTAGAGCCCTTATCAGAGGTAGAGTGCTGATTGTTGGTCTGTCTCTCAGGCTGACTGACAGTTCGGGCTGCGCTGCTGAAATGCCTGATTTGGTCAATGTTTGTCTGTGGGGCCTTATCTCCACACCTTATATTAACTGCCTTGACAGTATGTGCAGGCAGTCTCTCTCCATCTTGTTGCCCCCTCCCACCACCACCACCACCACCACCACCCGCCACCGCCACCTCCCTCTATCCTCTGTCTCTATCTCCTCCAGCTCTCTATACTCTCTCCTCACTCTATAGTCTTTGGACCAGCAGCTAAACATTTTCCCGCTGATCCTCGTCTTCCATCATCGTTCCTCTTGTAGCTGGATCAGCACTCGAAGACCATAAATGTCACTTTTATTTGGTGTTTGCTATTTCTTCCAAAAGCAGTGATAGTGTTAAGGTTAAAGGGTCAGCTCACTCAAACTACAAAACAACACATTTCTCCAATTAATCAAGCCAAGCAAGCGTTTTTAGTTCTATCTAATGAGGTTCTGAAATTTGTGCGGGAAATGGAGGTGAACTGAATTTTATTTTTAAATGTTAAAGCACTGCCTTTGGAAAAAAAATCACCAGGTTTATCCAGAAATATTTGCCATGTTTCTGTGTAATTGTCAGGCAAATTTAAAGCAAACTTTTCAAATGTTGCAAAAAAAAAAAACAGCATTGGGTTGTTTCTGTTAATTGCCTCGCAGCAGATAAGCTCAGTATTATGTTTTTACTGTAGCAGAGGCTGCAGTGTTAGGACTGCAATTCAAGGATGTTTTTTTTTTTTTTTTTGCAATAGTGCCACCTATTGAATTGGATGATCGCTTATTTTCTAGGATTTATGACTTTAAAGGTTTATCT